>NC_069116.1:18092500-18392500 GCF_025612915.1 Magallana angulata | reverse complement strand
TTTGATTGAATATGAATTCTTGGCCCCGTGTAATATAATTGAAAACCCTGGGAAAACCCTAAAAATAATTTTTTCGCAGTCTGAGTTTCTGGATAATCTGACAAGTACTTCTCAAGTGCCGGGAGTTTAATAGGGGTTTTGCCGAGGCCCCACACCTTGTGGGTTTGTAAATCTAAAACGGGGGCGCAGGTTGTTGGGGTTCTGGGGTCCCCTGAAATGCGATTGTTGTGTCCTGGGTTGATTGTTAGCATGTTGTGTTGGGAATCTGGGGGCACGAAAATTATGCATATGAGTTTGAGCAAGAGTGCAGTGTATCATAGCATGCTGGCCGCTACAACGTAAACAACTGTGAGTGTACGTGCAAGGAAACTTTTCGCAAGACCCTTTGAAATTGAAGTTGTAGCACTTTCCTATGGATGTAGCTCTGGGCAGGGTTTGAGGAGCATTAACGGTTGAAGTTGGGGTCATGTACATTAACCAGAGCTCAGAGTCCACTTCCCCCCATGATGATGCTGGATTATGAGCCTTACGTAACCTATACTGAACATCGTATTCTTTCCATCCCACTGCTCCCCTATTAGCCCCCATCCTAACACACTGCATGTATTTCAAAAGCTCTATGGATTTAGCAGGGTGGCCACTAAGATAAATCCCAGCAAATATAAACATGAGATCAGTCCACTGTTCTATGGTATCAACCTTTTTGGGGTTAGCATCCTTGGATATTATTTCCCCCATATTATTTACAATTAATTTTTTTTCATCGCCACCAGGTCTAGGAGGTAATAGAGAGGCCAGATCAATATACTGCCCTTCTATAATTTTTTGTTTAATTGCGTTGCTAACGTGCATACCTATCATGTTGTGGACCGATGGGACTGCTGGAGGAATATCATCCATGCATGTGGCATAAGAAGATGACGTCGTTGTCCTTGATGGTTGCGTGACCTCCGAATTGGTTTGCACCGGTTCTGATGGGCCATCATCCATTATACCATTGGGTCGCTGCTCCCTGGTCCTTGCCGTTCTACTTTCGCTCGCCCTTGTCGTCTCAATTCTCATCCGTTTGGACCGCCGTGGTGGCATTTTAATCAGTTGATAATTCGCAATATGTAGAAATAAACAAGTGTTAATTAAAAAAAAATGATTTCAAAATTAGCCTAACATGTGCATATATTTATAAGAGATTAATCGATAATTATCTTGATCAAACGAGGAAATCAGAAAATTCAACAACAAAAAAATTAAAATGGCTAAGGGAAAGGTTATCCAAATATTTGGCTACCCGAAATAAAATCCATATAAATCAAAACATAATGAAAGCATCGGCATTAATTGAGCCGAAATTAAAGATTGACAATAATTTGTAAATTGTATTTTTTGACAAATTTATTTGCAGCACGTGCTTATCAAAGATAAAAATATAATATTAACTTAACCAACCTATCTTCTCAGCAACAGGAAGTGAAAGAAAGATTATTGGGCTTGGGCTTTAATTTATATATTCAATGGGGAGATAACTCTAGTAATAAAGTGCGTGACAAAGGGGAGATAATGGTGTCGGCCCTTTCTTCGATAACACGATCCAATACATAAAGAATTGGATGTAAATATTATTGGTACGCATGCGCTAGGCCATCGCGCTTACTATGAATGTTTATAAATATTTTAATGTGTACATGTAACATATATGTTTACCAGTGCTGGCTATGCCTAATCATTATCTACTCCACACAAAATTTAATGTCCGCCATAATGTGTACATATGCACTTCCAGAATCCTGTCACATACCAGCCGTCTCTTTACCGTGGACCAAACACAGTAACAATGTAATTTCATTATGCGGCACTCCTTGCTCATGCATGGATCTAAAGGGGGATAAGGGGTCCGCCCCCCCCCCCCTCGGAAAATTCAATATCAATAATTTCACGCAGTAAAGGGGGAGAGGGAGTCCGGACCCCATCCCCCTGGATAATTTTATTTTATTAATTTTATAAAAATAAAATTTCCAAAATATGCCTCGGAACCCTTTAAACGATGGAGAGCTCCGCAATTATAAAACATAGGTAATCACATATTACAAAGCTCAGCGAGACGAGGCATCACCTTTATGAGGCATCGCCTTTATGAGACCACCTTTATCATATTATATGAAAACCATCCTTTATGATCTTGGATATTCATGGATTCTGTTTTGAAACAATATCGTATATCATGATCATCTGTTAAAAATTGTATGTTAATCATATGTTCATATGTTAATCAAGACAATGATATAAAATTAAAATTGCATCCTATTATAATTACAATATATATAATATAATACCATAAAATACCGTAAAATATTGTGAGATATGATATTGTAACGTATGATATGACATTGTATTGTGTTATACATTATTGTATGTGATCAAACAATACAATATCATAAAACATAATACAATATAGTATTATATGAAACAATATCAAACTGCAATAATACATCATAACATTGAAACATATGATATCATATTGTATAATTAAGCATTGAATCATTATTGTTTGAAAGATGTGGTCTCATTACTGCAACGGTGTGTGCATACAACTTGTATAACGCGCTAGCGCGTTATGAAAATTTGTTTGCACTCATTGTTGCAGTTATGAGACCACATCTTTCAAAAAATAATGATTCAATGCTTATATTTACGTTTTTAAACATGTATTTCCTTCCCGCAGATATGATTTTTTTTAAAAAGGCTCCTCCTTATTCAACAAGTAATGCGAAATGAACAGAATGGCCACTGGAACAGCCACAATATGCTGACAAAAATAGTACGCAGCGTTTTAAATTCTAATAACACAATTTTATTGTTCTTTCTGTAATTAAATGAATTTACTCTTGGTATACTAAGAAATAAATCAATTGAATTCATTTAACTGTCAAAATATATTTACATCAATGATATATTCATCAGCGTAAGTATAATATCAGGTCGTTATCCGGTTTGAAGTCGCGAGAAGAGTCAGTTCTTGTTCTTGGAGAAATACTGAAGAAATACTGAATGTATTCATACGCACCAGATTTGGTGATTAAGTCTTCTGTGTTGTTTGTAAATATCACTAAAATTAACCAATGCAATTTAATAGAGGGAAAGAAAGTGAATGTAAACATTATAGTTTGATAATTGTATTGTATGATACTGTATCATATTTGATACATAATATGATATTGTATTGTATGATACAATATAATTTGATAAACATTGTATCATATCAAATGAAACAATATCATGGGATAAAGTAAAATATTAAATAATACAATCATACTATACAGATTGTATCATATGATACAATAATATATATTAAAATCTTATAAAATACAATTTCATGTGATATGATAATATATCATATAAACCAATATCATATTATACAATATCGTATGATACGATATTTTATAATATTACAATATCATAGGGATCATGTTACATCATTTAAAAAAAACTACATCTATCTATCAAGCAGGTTTGAGTGAGGTAGGAGATTTCTTTAGCATCCTTGATAATGGAGATCAGGCTCTGCATCTGAAGCAACCTCTACGTTTCATTTATAATATAGTTAAATCAACTATGCAAGCTATCTATCTAGCTATAAAACATGTTACCTGTTCCAAAAAACTAAACCTCATCAAGAATCATAAACCTATGGCTCTGATTCAGCATTCAAGCTTGTCAGGTGCATCAGTATCATAAGACTATATCAATGCAAGATTGGTGAAGTTAGGACCAGTAATAACTAAGATATCGTCATCAGAGGGCACCTGTGTCAAAAACTTTAACCAGCTCTTAAAATCTTAACCTCCTCCAGCATCCGAAACCTGTGGCTCAGATTCAGCATTTAAGCCTGTCAGGTGTATCACTATAATAAGACGCAACAGTATATTATCATTAGAGGGCACCGCAACAAAAACCTTTAGCTCCTCCTGCATCCGAAACCTATAGCTCAGATTCAGCACTCAAGCCTGTCTGGTGTATCATTATTATAAGACACACCATCCATGAAAGTTTGGTGAAGTACGGACCAGCAGTAACTTAGATATTGTTATTTAAGGCACCTGCAACAAAAACTTTAACCTGCTCCAAAAACCTTAACCTCCTCCAGCATCTGAAAGTTAGGAAGTAGATTCAGTAGGTCCAGATGCATCCTCCATGTAACTTTGGTGAAGAGAGGACAAGTAATAGCTTATATACAGGAGCTGCAACTAAAACTTTAACCAGCTCCGGACACCGACGCCGGGGGTATAGCATATGCTCCCATTGACTTCGTCTCGGTGAGCTAAAAGGCGAAAGTGCGAAGATTCGAAGGCGAGAGTGCGAAGTTGCAAAGGCGAAGAAGCGGTAGTAGTATCACTTCTTCGCCTTCGCAACTTAGCACTTTCGTCTTCGCGCTTCGCCGTCGCATCTTCTATATGCTTCATATTGTTCATGAATATTATACTTACATTGATGATTTCCGCAACACAAACTGCTGGGTATACAAGTGCATCACTCAGAATTAATGATGAAGCCAAAATTATGAAAAGTTTACTCCACTGTTAGGCATTAAAACCAAGCTGAAGTTACAGCCATTACGCCAGTAGAGGTTAACGGCTAATAAGGAAAATCGTCAAAGTACTGAGAGTACTCGTACAGAAAATATATTTTACTTTATCCTCGGCATACTTTAGTAAGTTTAGTTAATGCCACGATGATTAATGCATCAATAGTTTGTATGAGCATTAGTAACGTTGGATACAATAAAGATCGTGTGATCAAAATCAAGCGGGATATAAACCCCTAACATGGGTCCTAACCTCTTATCAACGCTTTTAGAAACAATCTTTTCTTATTATAATCGATCAGTGTTTATTATCTATTTAAGATTTATTATAGTCAGGTACTCTTCACAAATTTGCTCTAAAAGAATAAAGTCTATCCATGATCACAAATACAACATTACAACAAATGATGTTCATGTATTACGTAGAAGAAAACAAAACTAACGCAGACTGCTTTAAAAAAAAAAACTTTCCCCAAGAAATGTAAATAAGAAGTATTCATATTTCTACGTTACCTGCCCCCATAGTCTTTTTCCATAAAGATATATACATGTATCATTCTTCTATTGACAATTCATTCACCAATGAATATTGCTTATATTATTACAACAAATATTCTTTCATAATTATTGTTCGTTAATTATCACACAATATCCTCATTGTGTATGAATTTTTCTTTATATGCGTCATTTCCCGCCGTTTGTCGACAAGAGAAGTAACGTAACTGTTAACAATCAATTTGTGACAATGTAAGAGTGTTTACGTGTGTTTGCTACGGATAGGAAAAACTAAATACAGCAATTTATTTACAAGATCGGTGTTTATAACTTCAAAATCAGTTGAACAGAGTGAAAAATAAAGTAACTTCGAAGTCATATCTTGGATACGGAGTAACCAATTTCTATTCATGTTTACGGGGGGGGGGGGGTCATTTTTTTATGGGGGTCATTTTTCTTCATGTTTAACATGAAGAAAAATAACCCCTGGGTCTTTTTTCTTCAGAAAAATCCAATTATTCTTCAGCTAGGGGGGTCATTATTCCACGTAGAAAAATGACCCCCGGTCATTATTCTACGGGGGTCATTATACTTCATTACACCGGATATGAAGTTGGCAACATTGCAGAAAAATACATAACCCACGTTAGCGGGTTGTGTATATATTTTCTGCAATGATCGCTACCTACATAACCCGTATGAATCATCAAAAAAAAGCATTTTGTTTATATTTACATCCTTCTTTTAGCTCAGTAATAAATTGAGTATAAAAAGTAAGTAAAATTCAGCAAACTACTGTTAATGTACATCAGTACGTTAGATAAGAGTAACAGCCAAATCGTATACTATCGGAATTTGCGTCTGACATCATCATGATTTTCGTGCAGTACGTGATTTTTCTTAGGTCGCTATAATCGATAAACGGGGCGTGTATATTTCAGCCTGGCTGTTTCTATGGGGCTATGGATAAACTATGTTTCCGTAAGAAATAGAGTGAATTATACTCGATAGATGTAAATATTACAAGATATACATGTACAGTTATTCAAACCGTAAACTGCAGAGATCAGAACAACTTTAGTGCACTATATCAACAATTAAGACGAATCTTGGCCAAGAGTATTCACTCAGCTTTCTCCCGTACGGTATAGTAAGCATTCGAAGGTGTGTTTATTTACAATAATGTAAATAACATAGCTGGAAAATTTGACATAACAATCATAAACTGACGTATCAGTCATGCATTTAAAATGATCAATCTTTGTTTCATATATCAAAATGTACATAAAGCAAATCCATCAAAACGTTTTTCCTTGCAAACATTTAATAAATTATATCACAGTTAAAGAATGCCACAACATTAGAGATACTGTGCACAATTGTCAGATGTACAGTAGGTCTGCTGGCTCCTCGGCTGAAGCATCGGTTACAATTTGCCGGGGCCGTGAAAACGATTTCGAGCCGTTAAGTTCGGAATTCGAACGACCGTTGGCCATAGAAACTGGGCTTGGCGTGTCTTTAAAACCGTTATAATTCGAAGACATCTGGCTTTTTTGCACATATTCCTGTCTTGATTCCGCGTTTTTTGTGAAAGGTTCGCTGGCTTTTTTATCTTCCAACTTGGTTCGATTTTTCGGTCGTCTGCCACCTATGGACGGAGCGTGTATCGTAACATCGATTGGTTCACCCCCGCCCTGGGCAACCTCACTGGACTGGTTGTTCGTTGTATCCCTGAAACTGCTGTTTGGGGACACTTGGTTTCTATGCACAGACTCCTGTCTTGGAATCCCATTTCTCGCCACGAGAACTCCATTATTCGTATTGTTCGAACTCGCTCGAATTTTCGTTCGCCTGCCACCGATTGAAGGTGCATGAATTGTTACATCTATATGTCCTCCTCCGCTTTGGGAAACTTCATTGAAGTGACTTGTCCCTTGACCCCTTTGATTTGGTAAAGTTGTCTCCTGTACAATAGCTTCATACGCTGGAGGTGGAGACATCGGGGCGGCCCGCCTGGCAGGAACAGACCCTGGGGGCTCAGCATCGTACGCAGGTGGTGCCATAGGGCCATCCTCGGGCAAGGGTTCTGCAATACATAAAAGAATGATGAATAGAGACTGAAAAGTTCGTCAAAACTTAACATCCTCTACATCTTCGCTAGCCAATGGTTTTCGGTCCACTCCACGTCTTGGGGGAGCGGAGTGGACCAAAAGCAGTGGCAAGCAAAGATGCACCCTCTATATTGCACACCGACATATTTTTATTTACAGGGCTGTCCGGAACTTTCACTTTCAATGCCAATACTTAATCAGTTAATTGATAATCAAGGCTGGTCTTAATCTAAACTTATTAGAGAGGAATGTGGAGATCAAAAGAGAGAAAGATAGGGAAAGGAAATAGAAAGAGAATTTATTTTACCATGAATTGCCTGCATTTAGAAACGTGAACTCTCGGATTTAAACCCAAAATTATTCCAGTCACACAATTCTGTTGTAATGTCAGTAACGAAATTCCGAATTGTAAATTAGTATAGGTAGTTCAAAGCCAAGTCAAACTTCATAACGCCCTAATTCAAATTTGTGAATTCAGGGTAGCTAGATTTAAACTTCAAAGATTAAATGCAAGATAACCAATGGTGTTTTAAAAAGGCCAGCATATTTTTAGCTGACTTTAAAAACAACATACACATAAGAGTCGTCTCTATTGACATAGAACTACTTGAACTGTATTCATTAGTGTACATAAGGTCACAAATGGTTAATTCGGCAGCATCTTGATCCTACCGCTAATCAGTAGAAAAAACAATTCTCGCCTTCCACAAAAGTCAAACCAGATTTGCACATTTAGTCATTATTGCTCAAGAAGGTCCTTTAGTCAAAAGTGTCGTGGGTTTTGTATTTTCTCAACTTCGGTTTGGAATGAACGATTTTTGTCGAGGTTGTTTGATGAAGTCGAAATCTTGTAAACCATCTGAATGTAGTATACATATCATAAAATTGTTGGTAACGCCTTTTTTTTTAGTACATTTTCTTAAAAAAAAAAATGAAATATAGTGATTTTGACATATGGTCGATCTAACGGTCTTCAACAGGTATTTTGCTTCGTGAAGCCGTTTCACGAATATGTCTTAACCTCGAATACAAGAAAGCGAAAATAGACCAGAGAGTATTTAATATCTCTTTATTTTTACCAATGATACCAGTGACGGTGGAATTCTTAAATTTGGTCAATCCATACATATTGATCAGACGACAGTTGAGGACTTATAGCATATAAAGCAGGGATTATATATAAAATGATAAATTGAGGCCTTATCTTGAAAATGGTGTCGTCTCAAAATATGATCATTGTCTTCAATATTCTCAATTTTGCATTGATTGGGTCGAGTAACGGCTACCCAAAATGCAATAAAAAGTAGTACAGAGAAAAGGGACGGGGTAGGGGCTTATTGGAACAGGCGCCCCATCTAAATTAATGTATAAAAAATGTACATCCCTCACTATTAAACGAATAGAGGGTTAAGATTGTATGTGCACTTATTTGGATAGGGGCGCAAAGGGTTCGGGATACCGGTAAGGCAACCATAATGACAAACTTGTAAACAGCCTCAAAGCGTACCGTAGTAGCGCCGGATACGTATGGCCTCTTCCTCCTGCTCCTGCTGTTGGCGCTGGCGGCGGCGCTCTCTGCGCCTCTCCTGTCGCGCATTCTCTGTCTCCTGTACCCGGTCGTCGTTTTTCTTCTTTTCACAGTATCGTTTGATGCACACCCCGGAACATACGATAGTCATTATCAGTAGCGGCCCTCCCACAAACGAGCCCACCAGAATCACGGTCAGGGTCGTGATGCAGCATAGCTCGTCCGGGTCGGTCTTCTCGGTAACCGTGCTGGGGGTACAGCACCCCCCGATGTCACAGTACTTGCTTACTACCAATCCCCCGTACGTCGCAGAGCAGGTCTCCCCGCCATAGCAAACTGAAACAATACAGGCAAAATTCTGTTTAATTCAGCAGGCTAATTCTCTGCGAGGGTGAAGTCAAGTTCTCTCTCTCTCTCTCTCTCTCTCTCTCTCTCTCTCTCTCTCTCTGTGTAGGAAAAAAGTTAAATAACTAACACTTAAGTGCCTTTAACTAATTTCATTGGAGATACCTAATTTTTGTATGGTTTTTTTTCTTATCTAACATCAGAGAAAAGTAGAAAGAAAGTCTGGTATTAGCTTTTAAAACTAATTACTTGCAAGTTGCATTTTAAATTGAAAAAAAAGAATGTCAGAACATTGATATTGAAATAGCTTTGTTTCCAAACAACTCAACGAAAAAATTACGAAAGGATGTGTCGATATAAATCGTAAGATTAAATAAATCTTACATTCATACCCCTGGGACCGTAAAAAAGAAAACCAGAAGCCATATTGCTGTGGGGAATAAAGTATATAGATGTAAGCTTAATTTGTAAACAGCAGTATAGAAAATGCTGACATCGACGGGTGACAAGGTGCACTTTTTGCATGGAATAAAATGCCAACGACACTCAAATTCGTCTTTTTATTTCCCTCTTCTTGCCAAGGTTCCAGGTTCGTCATTTATACTCTAATCTCAGTGTACATAGAACCTGACAAATAAGAACCCGTGTCCAATATATTTTTTTCTCTCAATAAAATAACTGGGCATCGAACAGTATTTGTGTAATGTCTTATGTACCCTCTAAAGATTGGTCAAAATAAAACACACAAGATAAGGAGAGAGAGAGAGAGAGAGAGAGAGAGAGAATTTTTTAAGATCATTTAACTCTTTCGTGTAATAAAAAGCGTCATTCCTTACCACTTTTATTTTGGGTTTACGTGGGTTTTTTTCTTTGTTTCTTTAATTCATAAATGTTTTGAATTACGTATGTAGTTCAGTTTTACAGTTTATTAGCGATCTTCAATCTGTTAATTGATAATTACTCCAAAGAAGAGATCTTATTACAAATTGATTTTATCCAGAGATCAGTATCATATTCAATCTTAGATTATCAATTACACACACACGTACTTTACCTGGTATCAATACTCCAAGAAATATTGCACATTTCATAAAAGTACAAACGGACAAGAAATTCATATCCAGATGATATTTAAGAGAACAGATCCAGCCATCCTGGACGCTGAATTAAGTTATGGCTAGCAAAACTCTAGAGGGTCCGACCTACTCAGCTTTTCGTGCTAGAAGAGCTAGCAGCCCAGTGTCGCGATTAAAGCTCCACCAAGGGTCCTCTGCGCGTGCGATCTGGACAAAGACGGATTTTTTTTTAAACATAAACCGTATCTGTTAATCGGGGTCCAATAATTAGATGTATTGTCTTATTGTTTGATTCTGCAAACCTGCTTTGGCAACATCTACGTACCAACTCGACGAATGCCTTTATTGAAGTCAGAAAAATCACAACAACTTGAGCGAGTCAAAGGGCGTCACCACAACCCATTCTGCATCAAGGTGTTTTAATAATTCCAATTAACCGCCCCATTAATCCAGTTTAAATGAAATATGTGAAAATTTCCATTTTATCGCCCTTCGACAGGACCGATTTTATGTGCTATTTTCAGTTTGTAATAAAGACTGCTCTATTATTCCTCAAGTACAATTTTAGGCGTAATATGATTGACTTTTAGACTGAGGAAAAAGACAGGGTTGACACCAATATAAAAACGGTTTTTATTCTTGCTTTCAAGATTTTCACTTGATTGGAAATAAAATGAAATGCAGTGACAGTAGAGGAGAGGAAGTGCTTGTTTAAAACTCTTTAAAAAAATCAAAATGCTACCGAAATATATCCAAAATCGCGTTGGGGAATCGTCTTTATCCAATGGTGACCATGTGTATATTCCAATTTTACAAACTGCAGTAGTTCCTCGGTAATATTATGGATGACGGAACGGACAACGGAATTAAAAAAAAAAACAACCTCGTTCTATTCGTTGTTTTTCTTTTTGTACACACTGTACAAGAATGGAATATTTCTATATCTTCACATGCATACCGTTTACTCTTGTTGCTCCACCCACTTTGTTTTGATCACCTTCGTCATAAACTTATAACAAGACATTGTCTTTACACTTTCTATTCGATAGGTCATAAATTCTGACGCTTGATTTTCCACGGCGGATAAGAACATCTTAGTAATGTTAAAGTAAATAAAATGAAATGCTTTATTGTTTCATAGCGGCAGTTTTATTAAAGACAAAATTCCTCGTAAGTGGTTAACATTTGCTCGGTGTAAAAGCCCCCCCCCCCCCCCTTCCTCCCAGTTTTATCTCTCCGGAAAATTGACAAGATGAATTTATTTTCCAGAAATCTACCGGATACGTAATTTAGTTATGTTTGATAAAGGAGGCCTCTTTACCCTTAAACACTAACGTATATGTATGCAAACGATGAACTGGTTTATTGTGTGTATAATTGAAAAACAATACATTATATAAAAATCAGGCAAATTCTCAATTCAAAAACAAAATGGTACAATTATTTGCGCTTCCATAAAATTGTAAGTGGAACCAAAAATTAACTCCCTTTTCCTCATTGTGTTTCCTCCTCAGCAAATGATCTTCACACATTTACATACAGACTGAACCAGAGGCGTGTTCAGCAGAGCAGGTGCTCGCGAGTGCTCGCCAAAATCCCCTATACCTGCAACAAAAATTTGGACGAGCGCTCGCGAGCACCCTCTCTGCAGTCAGAACACGCCTTGGTACCAAGATCGTCTAGATCAGGTACTTTGCTGAATGGTTAATATCTCAACATCAAAATACTTTATAAGTTAATAGTTTAATTTTTACTGCATATAAAAAATCAGTGTACTTTTATGTACAAATATACATGTATATATAATTACAAAAGATCCTAATTTACAATATAATTCAAAAAATAATATAAGTGATTGAAGAGTTCATGATATGTACAATGAAAATATTGGAATGGTTCGTGTCCCTTGTAGAAATAGAAATATTACATGGATATAAATGACATAAAAATATACTGCCAACATTCCTTACATTCCACAACTGCTCTCTATACATATTCATAAAATGATATTTATCAATATAGCATTAAAAATTCCACATATGCACATGGTAAAGTTTAACAGCCTTATGAATTGCCACACACTAAATGATATGTAATAAACCATAGCTGTTACAAAATGACATGCAATAATGTAATAAATGTAATCAAAATTGAGTTTCTATCTCACAACACACTTGTTCATCTCTCGGGAAACCGAATAACAAAGTTGATATGTATCAGTCATAAAAAGTATAAAAGCATCCACTCTGGACTAACACTAGGTAATGATATGTACTAGTTAAAATCACAGTACCGTTATATACAAATGATGAGTTTCACTGAGTAATAAATGTAACAAAATGGTTGAATATGACATAGTCAGGAAACTTTTTCTATCTGTATACCGTACTTAGAATTAAAATTACAACAATGAAAATTCTGAAATGCAGTAATATTTATCAAAATAATCCCAATGGAATGTTTAAGATCCTGAGTTCTACACAGTAACATAAAATCAAGGATTGCGCTTCCTCAGATTCTGTACGCATTAAAAACAGCCTTAAATTCAATGAGAATATTAGGATTCAAACTTCGCATTGTTTTATATGCTACCATGAATTCGTGTAATTTTGTTTCATCAGCACTGGAATGCAAATATTCACAACACATCAAAATGTTATGGCACAAAAATTATACGTCAAAACAACAGCACAATAAATAATGGCACAATACCATTAAAATCTTGTGCATCATACAATTAAGAATACAACCTTGAAAAAAAAATTAAAAATTGTTGCATATACTTGAATCGTTCCCCTGGTAATACATTAAAAGTGGTCAAATACCAAATTAAACAAAGAACAGAATTCCAGAAGAATGGTTAACATTAAACATGATACAGGATATGATACTAGATAAATGTCCTTTCTGTAATTTACGCAGAAAATCTGCCTACTACATACAAAGTACTTTGGGATAAGAAACGACACAAGGTGTGGCATGGAAGAATGGAAGGATTCGCGCCCAGTCAAATGCTGGGCTGCTAAGAGTTCCGTAACATGTATCGCTGTAGGATAAATCCGATGATGAGAGTGACTAACGTAAAGCTGGCTTTGATGACCGTGCCCACATTGAAGAACGGACAGTACGGACATTGGTAGGAGCCGCACACGTAACACACGTTCAGATTAAACAAACTGTACGTCGAGTACATAGTTGTGTTGTGCATACCTAGGGAAAAAAATTTTTTTTCGAAAATTAAGAAATATGTGTATAAAGAAGGCTAGTGGTCAACAAAATGACCATCAGTTCTACATTATATTTTAAGGTATTTTTTTTGGCTAAAAACTAAGGTTAAGTAATTTTTTAAATGTTATAGCTTTAAAATTTGAATAATTATCTATATATTTACACATAAAAATGTAGCTCTTCATCTAAAGAAGATAGTCTTAAATTACGTGTAAATGGAGAGCAGTGTGTGCGACTTACCTGGCTCGTAGTAATCGTAGACACGCATCTTGTGTTGGATTGTCATGTTAGCCACCGGGTACCATCTGTGTGCCTCTAAGTCTACACAGGTCTGTCTCTGATCAAGCTGTCAATATAATTATACATGTAAATCAATCAGTACAGCTTTACTGAAGAATACAATGGTAATAATCATTATTCAAATATATATCTGTGACAAAAGTTAGAAGAGTTTGATTTCAGCCCCAATTTTATATTTTCCCCCAATCCCTTAAAATTTATTATGCTGAAGAAATAAGTAGTTTCTTCATGAAATATTTTGTTGATCAATTTTGCTTACATATTCAAAGTAGAAAACCACTTTTCTTTTGTAGAACTCGGCTCGCTTGAGATTGGATGGAGAGGTGGGACTATTGACCAGGGCTCGCAGAGTGTCGTTCATAATCACGTAACCGGTAGGGATGTCGATTTCCAGGACTGTCAGACCTGACTGCTTGCTGCGAGTCTCATACACCCAACTAAATACAAAAAAGACATAAAAATAATTATTGATAAAAAATAAAACAAAAAGATCATTTTAGAAATAAGAAATAATATTGTTGTGTGACTTTTGAAGGCTCCTACTTTTCTATCTCTAGCATACAACTTACCTGACACATGGTGTCATTCGGATTGTGGAGAAATTTCTGCCACTGAACTCAATGTTGTAGTTGTCCAACAAGAAGAATTGGATAGTATCCACCGGGTTACGGATTTGCCATGGATATTCTACATTGACTGTTGTGGTCAACTAAAATAGAAAAACAGAATGCATAATAAACCCCTTAAAACCAACTTTTAAGCTTAGATTCAGAAATATAAATAGAAGAATATATCATAAACCTCCTCTTTTAAGATAAGATAACTAAATGTACAATATACATGTACTTGTCGTGTAGAGAATATTGCTCTTATATATACACTATATACCGTTATGTACATGTACAGTGGAGCCTCAGTTATCCGGACGCTTTCGTTCCCAAGTACAATCGTCCGGATAGGTGAAGCGTCCGGATATCTGAAATGTATCTATTGTTGTCATGAATGATAATGTATTTGTATACAATGGCTCCCAGTGTTGATACTAGTTTTTTTTGCCTTTCATACCATATATCAACACATGCTAGAGTTGTCTGTTGATATGAACGTTTTAAAATATAAAGAACTCTTCTTCATTTTATTATTTTGTCATAAAATATTAACCGGACAATAATGGTAACCTAATCTAGCTAAATTCTTTGTGTCCAAGTGTGATATGTGTGTGATACACTGTTGTTTGCAATTTTCCAATTTTTGAAAGTGATTTGGGAAGTCAGTGTGTTTATACAAGCTACTCATTAGGGTCTAGCACGTAAAAAAGGTGTGAAACTTAATTGACAGGGGTAACTATTTGTACTGAGTAGGGTATCATCAAATTTTACCGTCCGGTTAAATGAAGCAAGATTAGTAGTAAATAAGTGTTTTGTGGTAAAAACAGACCGTCCGGATCCGGAATTCCGGATAAATGAGACAAAATAATGTATAAAAAAATCTGTTCCCAAATAAAATCGTCCGTAAACTGAAGCGTCCGGTTATCTGGCGTCCGGATATCTGAGGCCCCACTGTATATGTAAATCTTCAGACCTTTAATATTGATACAGTTCTATAAGTTTACCTGAATTAGTGTTCTGCCTGTTCCCTTCACTGCCACTCGGACTTGGCCAAACACTTTGGGTAGCTGAAAAAAAAATCAACAGATCAACCATAAAATTTCTGCTTCAAGAAGTTTTATGTCTGCATCTTTCACACACATTTTCTTTGATAAAGATTTTGGCAGTTATATCTGTCACATCTGAGCCTGTGATTTGCTTGCTGGGGAAGGGGGAAGGGGGAAGGAGACGGGGGAGATACCTACCCAGACTTCCTGCATCACGGTGTAGTTGTCTTTGGCCATCATGAAGGCATCATTCCACTCTGGGGAAGCAGAGGATTCCAGCTTCAGGTCCATGCTGAACACGTTCCTGTTGGGGTCGACCAGGGTGAACTCAAACAAAGCCTCCATGGCAGCCAAAGTGTCCTGAAATGTCACACAGACCATATTATTTGGCATTATAAATTGCTACTATCTTTAAGAATTCTAATACAATCACAAGTCCTACCAGTGTACTTTCTTGAATACCATGTATATATATTGAAGTTACTTAGTTTGAAAAATAATGACCTTTTTATGTTAAAAACATTTTTTTTATATAAAAATGTTGGTACCTGTGTAGAGGCAAAAGCTCCAAAGGTATTCCTCATGGTTTGTAACCACTTCATCATGGAGTCCCTCTGTTCCTTGATGAGTCCGCTGGTACTGTCAGAGCTTGTTGTGGCCCCGAAGTGATTGATGTGTGCTAGCAATGCATAGGATGTCGACTGTACGGCGTAACCATCGTTGATCAGCGGTAGGCGTGGTAACATGTACAACACGGTGTTGACGTACTCTGAGGGATTCTCTCTGATCTCATCGTCCGAAAAGTAATGTTCTGGCTCTACAAAAAAAGGAAAAATAAGATTACAAGAAATATATGTAGTACATGTACATTTTCCATTTTTGATGATAATTTAAGATGATATGGGACATCTCCATCTCCTACCGAAATATACAATAAATTCAAGTATAATTTTCTTTCTTTCCTATAATTGTTACCTTACAGCATAGAGAAATGGGTTAGGGCATATTTACAAATCTGTAAGTCATGAGTTTGAATCCAACTGGAGCCTTTATAATTTTTACCAATTTTTGTAAAAATTCTGAACCAGTGAAAGTATTTCAATTAGGATATATATTTATCCAAATAAATATTGACAGGTGTCTCATACCACCTTAAAAACTGTATATTATTTTATAAAATTTATTGGCTAGTTGAGAAAACCCATCTTTTTGTTATCTTTGTTTTAAATAGTTTATATCACTTGTAGCACAAAAATGATTGTTTAATTCCTATATACAAGTTCAGTAGGTACATACTTGTTCTAACATGCTTCCACAAGGAATCAAACACCGCCCGACTCCTGACACTGCTGAGGGACAGGGCATAGGATGTTATGGCCAGGTGGAAGACCTCTGTGATTTTGTTCACCTGTTGAGACA
Organism: Magallana angulata; assembly: GCF_025612915.1. NCBI lineage: Eukaryota > Metazoa > Mollusca > Bivalvia > Ostreida > Ostreidae > Magallana > Magallana angulata. The sequence goes on along the minus strand of NC_069116.1, from coordinate 18,375,768 downwards.
GGTATTCTGAGGCCCGCTGTTTGGCCTTCTCCATACAACTCTGCGATTCCTGCAAAAAATTGAAAAGTTTGATATCAGACTGGTGATTGTTAATAAGATGCAATTTCAAGTTCAAAAGAAAGAAAAGAAAACCTGAGAAACTATTACTAGGGTATAATATATTTCTAATTTGCAATACATTAATTTATCTCTATATACTTGATAAAAATAAAACTTTGGGCATGGTTTGAGCAAATGATCTATGAAGTTAATCAATATGGTAAACATTTTTTGAAAATAAACAATTTAACGTACCATAGAGGTGTCCTTGATTTTGTACAACGCGATTAAGACATATGCTGTCAGGGGTACAGGATGGGCTCGTAACGTGTCATTCTCTACTGCCTCTCGCAGAGATCCCTAAAAATAATATATATGTAAAAAAAATGGCTCAAACTGACCAAACAATTTATCACAACTTTTTCAGAACAGACAGGTATGTAGGAAGACTGTGGAGGACTCACAAAGTTCCTGTCGTAGACGGGGACGCCAGGCAGCTCGTTGAATTCTCCGGTCACATTGTGCTGCTGACTGCACAGCCACAGCACCATCTTGTTTATCAACTCCAGGGGGATGAAGAAGTCCTTCTCCCACTCACCAAACTTGGCCTGGAACAGCGACTTGGCCACAAAGGCTGTCAGCCTAAAACAGGGTTCAGAAATAAGTCAATACAATTCTCATAGTATCCTAAAACATTAAATACATGTACATGTAGTTAAAATTGATAACAAACAATATGGGTATTTTACAGAGTCTTTGCACCATCTCACCAGACGCTAGGTTTGGGGTCGTCCCTAAACATGCGGAAAGATCCGTCCTGATTCATATACCCCATCTGTCTTTGTAGAGCTAAAGTAAACGTAACAAATGCATTAATAATTCTGATGGACTAATGCAAACAACTTTGAAACACACCCAACAAAATGTGCTCCTAAACGATTAACCTTCATTGTTTTCATTGTCTCATAAAATGCAGTTAATATAAGATACCTGGTATCTTGTATTTAGGCAAGTTATTTATTGCAAGTTTAACTTTAATGGCAATTTTCAACTGACTTCATTTGAAGTGTTATATTCCATAAAAAAGTTAAAAATATTGCAAAAGATTAGCACAAATCTCCCACCTATATTCATGTATTTAAGGGTCCTCTGTAGGATGTCATTGCTGAGCTGTTGATTTGCTTTCTTGAACTTGAGGGTCAACAGGTTGTAAGCAAAATTAAACATGTTCATTTCTCCGGACCCGTACGGTCTGTACAGAATGTCCTCGGCAGTCGGGAATTCCTGGAAGAATCCTGGGGTCACCACATCACCTGTTTAACAGACCAACACAATTCTATTACAAGTGACCAAATACAAAACTTGTATTAAAGGTACCATTATATACTGTGAAACCATCCTAAATCTCTGGATCAATTCTGTAGGTAGATCAACTGTTCATTTTTAATTGCTTCTTAGTTTCCAAGGCTGATAATAGTTTTGATTTCATCTAAATGAACAACTTGTCCATTTCTTACTCTCAGTTTAGCAAGCGGTTTTAAACAGTACTTGTGTTTATATCAAAATACAAATATGGATAAAAGATTTCAAATCAGATATTTGTTATTGGTAAATTCTTTGCTAAGTGTATGTACATGTATGCTAGCTGTCCTTACCAAAGACAGTGACATGTCCCTTGGGAGAGCCGGGGACAAACTGGTGGTAACGCTGCTCCGGAACGATGAACTGATCGGAGACATTCACCTTCAGATCGGGGATAATCATGGATCCAGACGTGATCATGTCAATCAAGTAGGGGGTGTGGTACATGTTCTCTATTCCATCTGACTATTAAAACAAGGGAGACAATTGTGTATCAAAGTCCATCGAGCTTTTGGGCAATAAATACACTGCACATCACGTATGCAATGAATACATTTCTATATGGGGAGATATTGGCAATTCGGTTTTTTTAAAATTGAAATATTTGTTAATGGTGCTGGTTTGAAAATTCAATCTCTGTGATTAGTAGTAATGCTGAAATTATGGTGCTCTTAACTATTATGCTTTTATTGTGCATCATTCCCTATCAAAACCAACTTCTGCATCCAGGCAAAATTACCTAATTGACCCCTTTAAGGTAACTGAGGTATTGCTTTTTTGCAGGGCAAATTGATAAAGTTTGGTGAAATATGATACAACGAAAATTGTTTAATTCTAAGTCATTAAATTATTTACCGACTTAAACTTTCCAAACTTTATCATTTTGGATAGCAAAAGAGCAGTTATTGTGAAGAGGTCTATATGATACTTAAATGAAATTTAGACATTTCTAAATGCAAGTTACATGTGTAGTTGTGCTTTATGATACTCAGAATTGTATAAGTATATTTGATTGAAAGAACTGATCCACTTACTGAGACATAGATAGTTCTGGTGACAATGTCTCTCTCGAGGAAACACCAGGCACTGACGGTGAAGTTAAATGTTCCCTGCACCATGTTGGGGACAAGAGGCATGAAAATGTCCTTGGATTCACCAGGCTCCAACTGCAAAGACCAAAATACAACCTTTAATGTCTACCAACATCATACATTAAGAAACACTTGCAATACTTACAGATGTTTTATTAGGATGTGATATTATGAGGGTGTTAACTTACAAATACAATTGTCTGGTGATCTCCATTGTGTCGTCTGGGGGCGTAGGATTGTACGAAGCCTTCATCTCCGACGAGAACCGAGTCATAGTCAGGGGAGCCCTCCATGGTAACAAGCACCTGTCATCGACAAATATATCAATCAGAGTTTAGGATAATTAAGTCTTTCAAAAAAATATAAAAACACACTTTCTTCAAATCCCTGAGAATTTAGACAAAACACTTACCTCAATAAACTCGTCTCCAAACCAGTAGTTAAACACAGTCACCCTGACTCCCACTTGTTCTCCTCGAATGATATGTTCCGGACATTCCACAATAATGTACATGTACCTTGTGGCATCGTACTACAGAAACAAAAACTAGTTTACCAAAAATTACTCTAAAACGAACATAATTTACTGAATATTCTTAGGCTTTCTCCGAGGTGATGTGAAATGAGGAGATGTGAAAATTGATGGGAATCTTTCATAAAGATTGGTTGAAAACAGCATACCTGAATAGGTGAGGGTTGGATCCCTAGACCCAGATTTCTGCTCATGGACACACCGTGAATAACCCAGGTAAGTGGGTATTTAGGGACGGTCACCCTGAAGTCCACTTCACCATCAGGTCTGTGCAACAGAATTTATATTAATTAATGTCAATTCTTTTACATACTTGCATAGATTTTTAATTTTGATAAATAAAGTATTTCTAAAATATATTTTGCTTTCTTAAAGTGTAATTAAATAAGTGTCACTATGAAATTAACTACAATCAGAAGAAATTCTGAAAGTACTATTTCACCTAAAAACTTTATTTTGCAAGATCTTTCCCTGATATTTCCTTCATACAAATACAGAACACATAAAATGAATGTCAATGAACGCCTTTACTGAAACAGTACATGATTTTTGTGTGTATGTTTGTGAAAAGCCATTGTCTTACTTGGTAAATGTTTCTTTCCAGGCCCAGGAACTGTCCTCATAAAACCGGAGCACACGACTGACCCTGTTAATCATGTTGAGGGTCATGTTGCTGTGTCTAGGATCCTCCATTGGACCTACAACCACAAAAATAAAATTCCATCAAATTGTCATGCAAAATCTTCAGAAAAATATTCTAATCAGCTAAAATCAAAATCATTCTGCTTACTGATATTCTCTGAAAAATAGGTATTTCAAGAACTACTCCACAAATTAAAAGCCAGATGTCCAGTAAGTAATAGGACACAATAAGTAGAGTGGACTTACAGTTCTGTTCGTCGGCCCAGTCTGTTTGACATTGGTTTAAACCATCACAAGTCTCGTTGACGTGGTAACAGAAGGCTCCGGAGAAACACGGCAGGTAGTCCGGGTCATTGTGACACTTTAATTCTGTGCCTGGATGGGTCATAAAAAAGATGACATAACCATGATACACAGAAGAAATGAGGAAGAATACAGAGTTTTGTTACATATAAATACACTTTTAACAATCTAATTTGATATACAATTACCAAGCCGTTTACATATTTTAAGACAATTTTTTGTGATAATGACAATTCAGAACAATTGAATGAAAACTACATTTGTAAAGGAAAAGCATTAAAAACTATTTCTTTAATGTGTACTGGTAAAAAAAGAATGGTTAAAAACGATTTCAGCTAAGAGCAGCTCTTTGCTTACTTGTAATGGGAACTCTGTTAACTGTGAGATCTGACATCACCAACAGCCCAGCATCCTGAAAACAACAAAACAAACTTACTTTACATTTTCAAACTTCTGTCATGTAAAAATTCATCTGGTGAATTCAATTTATTATAAATTTATGATCCACCAATAGCACCTTGTGCAGTAAAACCTGTGAGTAAATGGAACAAAAAAACAACAAGGATTCATGTACATACGAATGTCTCCCTTTCAATGCTTACAGATTTAATACAGTTCATCAATTGTGCTACAGAAATGAAGACAAATTTATACGTTATGTGAATCAAATTGACGCAAACTTACCCTGAAGGTGGTGTTTGCATCGATTCCATGACCGCTTGCGGTGTAGAACTTGTACTGGTATTCCACTTCACTCTTCCTCCACAGGTGCTGCCAACTCTTGCGCCCAGAGTCGTAAGTGTTTAATTCATCAATTATCTACAAAACAAAGAAAACCCTCAACATTAGTATACCAGCATGAATTATGTGTATCTGATTTCAGTATACACTGGTCTACATGTTTCCACGTGCTTCTGACTAGGTACTTACGGTCCAGTGATTTAAGCCGTCATTCAGTCCTCGTTTGTAGAGATCTAGTGGAATGGCAGCGAACGCTACGTATGCACCCGGGTCAGCAGTGGCCAGAATCTCCACCGTATCACGTGTGAAATCTTTTCCTCGATTTACTTGCGCACCAACCTTAATAAAAAAAAGAGCTCAGTGTCATAAAACAAGAATAGAACCCAGTACAGCCTTTTTGTATCAAATTTTTGACTGTACTATAGTCAACATAAAAGTACTGAATCACATATAAACAAATCAGACATCAGTTTGGATAGATGTATTTTCAGGATTATACATGTATATGTTAATACCACCCCACCCCCTTTTGTAACATGAACTTGTCCAATGCATGAATTGAATCTCTGCAACAAAATAGTGCCCCACCTTGTTATTGGCAGTTCCATCCACAAAGAACGTTAGTGAGTCCACCACGATCTCCTCGGGCTGTCCCGACAAGTAATACACTACGACTCGAGCTGTCGGAACCATGTCTCGAGATAAAGCAATAGCAAAAGATTTCCTGCGAGATAGCATTTCCAATTCTTCTCCCACCAAAATATTGCCACCTCCAACAACCTAAAAACAAAATAACACGTTAAAGTTGTTAGTTTTTCATAGTATAATAGACAGGTGCAATAAATGTATACAAATTTCAATATGTTAGCAAAGAATTCTTTTTTATCATCTAAATAATATTTAAAAAAAAAACAACCCTGACTGACCTGATAGAAGATCCTTGGGACATACAAGCTGGTTTTGACGTGGAACAACATGTAGGTGTTGACCTTGGGACTGCTGGTAGAGGTCGACAGGGTGATGTAACTGTTGCTGGGGGAGTAGAACCTAGTGGTCATCATGGCGATAGGTGGGGTGGTGGAGTCTGCCTCCCAGCGTGCCTGAATAACAGAAAACACAGGTCCACAATTTATGTATACAATTTACATGTTCATATTACTCCACAAACTCTTTGAAGGAAGGGTGAAAACTACAAAGTACTAATTTCACTTTGAACATTTCAAAAAAATTTTTTTTAAAAAGATGCTATGAAACGGATGGATGATATTCTCAATAACCACTGATTAATTCCACAAACTTTTCCTGTAACTTACGGTGAGTTTAAGGCTTTTTATAGTGTTGTCCATTGTGATTTTGAATTGTGCAATTCCCCCACTGGGTGATTTACTGGACGCAAAGTATGGTAGCGTGCTGCCTTGGGGCTCTAAATCCAGCCGTACCTTGCTGCTGCTAGACACAGGGGTGCCATCGTATCTCATTACTGCCACCTGAAAAACATGATTTTACTGTAAGTCGTTTTAATTCCACAGTCTTAAAATTTCACTTTTGCTTTTAAAGTACCAATCGCGATGGTTTTAACTTCACGCTGCTTAAAAATCAATTGATCAGAATATAAGCATCGAAACATTTTTGAAAACTAATGATGGTATTCACAATGGGTTTAATTTCGCTGGAAAATATTAAATCGCGAGCATGTCATCACCATTGCCTTATTACTTATCTCCCATACAGTTATTTCATTTAATTCTCTTCAATTCAATCATGAATGTTCCTTGAAAAAGAGATACTTATTTTCCCATCAATAAATTTTTTTACAGCCTTATGAATTCTACACTGTATTTCTTCCTATGTAACACTAAAAATAGCAAATACGTGGTATTTATATGTATAAACTTTTTCTTGCAATTTTCATTCAAATCAACAGAATATGGAAAACATATCAGGAATTTTTTCACAAAAAAAACTAGAACTGTCCTAATGGGACTAATACCCCCGCAAGGCTAATTTCAAATGGGACAAATAATTGAATTGAATAATAAAGGTTTTGAACACATACAAAAAAAAATTCTAGAATTGTAAAAAAAAAAAATTAGTTAACAAAGAAAAATTAAAATCAAAATTGTCAGAATTTCACTGTAAATACATATCTATAACAGTATTACATTTACAAATGTATGTATCTGATGATATATTTTTTAAAAATTTAATTGATTTAAAGAAAAACCAACAAAATGACAATAACCCCTCCCTTTGCAGTAAATGGAAATACCGGTAGCCAAGCAATGCTCTTCTGTTGATAAAACTTTCAATATCTTTCTAATAAGAGTCTTGACACATGCAATTAGTTGTTTCAAATGTTCCTCACTTTCTTCTATGGCACAATGGAACTCCATATCAGAAAATTGATCCCATAGGACTATGATTTTCTTTGATGAGCTTGTTAAATTTAATAAACTCCCAAAACATTACCATAATTACCATACTATGTAAAAAGTATGTAAAAAAGAAAAATTAATATTACAAACAATTTTAAAATTGCCAAAACACTACAATCATATCAGTAATTTTAAATTTCATTTAAATTAATGCCCAATAGGGTCACTTCATCAACTTACTTGACAAATAAATTTAAACAACCTCTAAAAATAGTTTAACTTCTTTATTAAAAATGATATTATTTATTTCCTTATAATGAGAGAACTTTTGGTTTACATGAAACAGTTTTAAAATAGCCCCAAAACCATCACCCATTTTACAGATTATCAATTTCCCCTAAACACATGCTCAATCTGAACCATGGCTCAGATAATGGCTCCCTTGGGACAAATGAATTCAGCCACATTTGTCTTTGATGTTCTTATTAGCTCCTAAGAATTTATCATTGACAAACAAAAACTTTGCATTGTCAGTTGATAGAATACTTATAAAAATTATTTTTTTATTAATTAAGACATAAAGACAAAAAACCTCCATCTGGATGTATTTATATAAATATATTTTAGAGTGTTTTCTATTAATCGATTAACAAAATCTGTAAGGATTATCATTTATCTATTACAATAAACGGATTACATGGAACATTAGTCCTTGAAAGTTTGATTAAAATTATATCCGAAAGTTTTGTAAGTTTCGTTTTGTTACTATCTTAAACCTCATCATAATCTCGGATCGCATTCTTTTAAGTTTTAGAAAAACGTTAGAGAAAAATCACCACACTCAAACACTTTAAATATTGCTGAATGCTGCTTGTTTATCATCGTAAGTGTACACGCGATAATCTCAAAATCCTTAGCTATTTCGAATTTAGGCTTTGTTCTTTCATCAATAACCATAACTAGCTTGTATTTAGCGTCCGGAGATAAGGTATTTCTTTTCCGTGGGGTTTCCATATTACGTCTAGCCTCAATACATCCGTATTCGTTAAAACAAAAAATTAAACAGTGAATAAATTTTACTTTTTAATAAAAGTATAAAAACACTCATGAAGAGAACTTATCAATTCACACCTTTGTATATCAACCGGTCAGTCTGGCATAATTACTGTCACCAACCGTGACGACAGCCGCCAGGGAGAACTTCAATATAACCGTTATAAAAACAACTAATTATCACCTTTGGGGACCGATCAGTGGCTTCAATATAAGCGATATTTCAAAATAACCGATTTCATTATATCCGTGAAATCAATGCAAAGAATATGAGAGGTAAAAACTGGGGATTTATTTCTTATTTCAAAATAAGCGGAATTTCAAAATAAGCGAGTTCAATATAAGTGGAGTAAGCTGTATAGAGTAAGGAAAATGAAAACTGTCATAAAATCATTAAATCTTGTCTGATCTTAAAAAAAATTGCAGGTGCACATCTTCAGATTGTGTTCAACACATGTACAAATTTTCAAACTGTTCCATGCAGTAATAAAAAATTCTATAGGGGGGACAATGTTGCGTCTACAGACAGACGGACAGACGGACTGGGTGAAACCAATATACCCCCCTAAACTTCGTTTGCAGGGGTATAAAAAATATCTTCAATCTTACTTGAGCTAAATATTTTGACACTGGATATATGCATTGCATGCTAGCCATGCTTAAACAATAGAAAACCACTATGACCACCTTTTTACCTCTATGTTGAGTAAGTGAATTTGTAATAACGTACAATAAAAATAATTCATATTCTTTTTTACCTGAACAGTGAGGACGCTGTCTGGTTTGAAGGTTCGCACCTTATCCCCGACCCATTGGAGCTTGACCCCCGACTTGTACAGCACGGTGCTGGCATAGCCCACCCTGGTCATTCGGAAGAACCAATCGTACACCGAGGCATTGAAGTGAAGCTCCACCCCCTCGAACCCACTGTACATCCCAAACTCATTGCGTAGTCTTGTTCGTATTTCATCCATATTGAACTCAAATGAGATTGGACCTCTCAGCTAAAAATACAAACTTAAGGTTAAGTACACAGACACAAACTCATAAAAACAAGATGTGTAAATTGTTTGTTCAGTTCACATGAAAACGGCATTAATGATCAGTCTTGGGATAATTGACTACAGAAATGCATGTGAAACTGTGGTTTCATAAATATCCGCAGGAATCAAATTTTGTGTATTCAATTAAAATCACAGTTTCAAGGATACATAAATTTATGGCCAATGATCCTATCAATACAAATGATAGCAGAAATTTCACTTCAATGAACATTTAATTTCATGGATCAACTCAATAACGAAATCTATGAAAATGGGTATACAATGAATATTGAGGAAACCACAGCATTCAGAGTTTCGTTACTGTTCTCATGTACTCACATAGCCCAGTGACTTCTGAATGGTGAAGGACCTTGGTTCGAAGACAAACCCGCTATTAATATTGTTGACACCGCCGTACATATTCTGTGGTTCTTTTACAGTCAATAGAACTGAGGCATTGCCCTCAATAGGTTTACCGGTCGTCATGCTGAATAACAGAAAACCAAAGATAATGAAAATTAATTTATGTATATCATATATAGGCTATTCAATCTGGTGAGGTAAATTACAATACATGCAGCATTAACTTGATTTCTAAGTGTAACATTTTTAAAAGGTATTGTACACTTGGGTATTATATTTTTTTACAAATGAAGAAACTTATATATTTTCAAATTTCAAATCTATGCAAATTATAATAAATATTCTGAGCAGACTTAAAAAGTGGGGGTATTGATACTTATTGTCTGAACACCCAGTATTATCTGACCAATACAAAGTCAAAATAAAATCCTTTCTCTTACTTTGCCATTATGATGCCTCCAACTGTGTTCACATTTTCTTGTATGTAGGATTTCACCGTAACATTCACATCAAATCTTGGGTCCCCTGAAGTCATAAAAATAGCATAGCATGTACAATATAATTGCATGTGCCTAGTTACAAAGGTCAAATATTTGTCATCTACAAAATGCTAAACTGGCATTCATTAAATTTCAATAACTTACAGAATTCTTCAACCTGGAAATGCTTGTAATACGTGAACCCCTGAAAATAATATTGGTAAAGATAACTCTAGTATATTAAGTTATATATATATGAAGTAAGGTAATCAATTCCTAGCCATTTTTAACAGCCAAATAAGTCAATCCTTTCTCAGAAATGTTCAAACTCATAATTTCAGATTGATTTGGACAGACTTAGGTGCTTTCAGGTACTTACATAACCATCCACCTGGATGCTCCAGTTCCCATAGTTTGGCTGGTCAGACAACATGAAGCTTTGACTGACAATTCCTGTGGAGAAAGTGAAATGTCACAGAGGCTTGGTGAATAACTGTTACAGTACATTATTTTTCTGTAATAGTACATGTTTTCAAAATCTGTCATTTTCAGACCAAACATTTCATGTAAACATTCGCTGATCATTCCGTGATCTCGCTGCCTCATAGTGCCAGCACTTCCCTTATTTCAAACTTAAACCCTGCTTAATGAAATAAACACCTTAAATTTATCTTTGATAAATGGTAATCCATAGCAGCACTGAAGGTATACATGTAGTATGTACTGTAGATTCTTTATTTTATGTGAGTACTTAATTTTTGCGATTCAACTGTTTTGCATCAAACCATTAGAATTTAAAATTGCAAACGCCAAATTTTAATCATAGTTTCATTTACTTTTCATATGTCTGAAAAATAAAAGCAAGATTCATAAATTCGCAAGATGTGATTCTTGTGATTTTTACGCAGATATTAATTCCTTGCATTTAATTAGTAATGTATTACATGTATACTGGTATCCGTACACAAAAGAGGATGAATGAATAGGTGATCAAAAGTTTGAGTCTCTATTTATACAATTTCTCAAGACTAAGAACAGCTAGTACATAGCACTGTACAATACATACCTCCAGCATTTGTCTGCACGGCAAGCCATCTTCTGACAGGGTACCCAGTAGGATCCTGTCAAAATGGAGGGAAAGAATCACTTATCAGGTAAAAGTACAAAGAACAAAAATACATTTTAAATAAGATATTCTTATTTGCAATTGATTACACACAAACAACTGATGCCTACCTTCACATAGATTGTCATACTTCCGTATTTTGGCATCATGTTTTGTTTGATTGGAAGAACTCTGAATGAAACTGAAAAAAAAACCCAGTTACAATAAAGAAGTCATATGCATTTTACAGACACAAGTTAAAAAAGAGGAATCCATTTTTTTCCTGAGAGATTCTGATAACTTCTGTTAGTTGATAAGAACTACAAACAATACATATAGTGCTTTTGGTTGCCTACCATTTTGTCCTTGCTTGTAGATGGGCTTGCTGAGCTGGATGAACACAGAGGCCTGCTTTGGGTCGAACCCAATGTCAGTCTCATTGAAGAACACATTCCCAGAGTCTCCAGCTTTCCCCTCTACTCTCAGTTTATAGTGCCCTCTCTGAGAGTTAGATGGCATCTGTACAAAGGGTGGATAAGTTAACTTTACATACAAAGCACCTTTATTACACAGAATGTCATCTTTTGCTGCAATACAAGTTCTACCTTTGTGAAATTTCTGGGTACAATTTCTGCAAAATAGCTGTACAGTTAGGGTAAGAGTACTGATACTGCACATTAGATAATGTACAATGATTTTTCAGTTGTTTTAAAGCTTTGTACTAAATACACACTTTTTTGAATAAGACTCAATTTTCTAAAGCAAAAGATCTAACTCTTTAAATGATTTTTAAAATCATTTTTTAATGAATATAATTTCTGCAACCATGAAGAAAAAAGAGTACAGGTAAATTGCATGCATACAGAAATTGTGTAGATATTAAATTGAATACATTAATTTTATATTCACACACAGAGGTACTATTTAAAATCATTGACCCTTATCCTTACAATTATCTTTGAAAACAGAACCTACCCTCATCTGCATAAGCCTACTGCCAGGCCTTTCAAATTTTGTCGTAATTTCAGCATAAGCTACTTTATCTTGAACAATTGAAACTTTCACATCAAAGTATGGATATTCATTCATTCTTAATATTGTTGCAAATATTTGGATGACTTCATTTGGCCTGATTACATTTGGTGTTATAACCATATAAATTCTGAAATAAAAACCATTTTATTAATATATATAAAGTTATAAACACAAAACCTTAGTATTTATTTTAAAAACAAATTCCAAAACCACTATTTCTTGTATCAAGCTTGAAAAACTTTTTGCTTTTGTTGGAATATCACAAAGACACACTTTTAAAAATTTTGAATCTATTTTTTTTTTGTGGTGAACTTTTATTTGTTAAAATGATAAAGATTCAAAATCACGGATACATCTTAGGCTCTTAAATTCACAGAGATAACAATTATCAAATCCAAATAACGTACGGAGCCCTCTCCATTTTGTATCCACTGGTGTTATCTATGATGGTCTTCCTGTCCTGGGAGTCTGCAGATGTCCACAGGACAGCCATGGTTATTGCTAACAGCCACATGTTTACACCTTCATTTATGTGGCCTACAATAAAGTTTTTTTGCACTTGTTACAAATATCAAATACAGATGTACAGGTATCATTTGTTGGTGTCTTAATTTGAATGTAATTTAAAAGTTAACACCTATTTTATAAAATAGATGTTAACTTTAAGGAAAATAGTTGTTTATCTTATGATACCGAGTTTCTAAAACACTGAATGTATAGTTAAAATTTTATTTCTAGTGTAAACAAAAAAGCGGAAGTGGATTAGATATAAAAATCATCGAAATTTGCGCATAAAAATAAGTAAAACATTTTTTCTTGAAAATCAAACACTTAGAAACAATGTTAACAAATAAATATTACTTAACAAAACACCAGAAAGTTTACAAATTTCGAAATAAGAAAAGTAAAGTTTTAAACCTCACCTTACGCAGGTGAAAAAATGGCGGCTTTGATATTTGAACTTACCAACTATGCGTAAATATAATTATTCGAAGTCAGTTGACATTTTCATGCATACAAATTAACATTCTTATCATATCTTTCGCATATATCGACTTTATGTACAAATATTGGACATTAACTTGATTTTTACCTTGATTGAAAATATCAACATACCTGTGATATGACTCGATTACGAAGGTCAGGGTCACTTCCTATGTTTACCAATATTCGAATTGTCGAGCCCGATTACATTGAATGCCATTAAACAGGTATTGTCGCTGTTTTTGTTTAAGCCCTTGCCAGTCTCCATTATAAAGGAACTTTGTATAAAGATATTGGAACTAATAAAATTTGGAATTATTCTATTTTATTGAAAATATGATGTCTAAGATGTTGAGTTAGATCTGATATTTAATTTGTTGATCATCCAGTCTCCTTTCTAAATTGATATTTACCATGTTTACCTGTATCAGAAATATAATTTTGATATACTAGTGCCATCTTTTGGCAAGCATTATCATGGTTTTTGAAATTTGGTCGCAATTGACGCCCAGTGCAAACAGAAGGGAATATACACTGAAAGTTAATATAGTTAGGATATTTCGGAAGTGTAGTTGATGCGTCGTATATGTAATGAAACCCAAGTACTGTATGTATAAACCAGTTACTTGTAATCTAACTGAGTATTTATTCCGAATCGAACCATTCTCAGTTTCAGTTCTTCGACATAGATGGAACTTATGAAATAATATATATTCATCTTCAAACTTATAAATTTTGGTAAGATATTATTACAAGTTGTAATTTGTATTCTCCACAGACTGTTTTATTTTTCCAACCTTGTAAAATAGAGAAACCAATTTAAGAAAAAAAAGGAATTTTAAGATATTTCGTGATCAAACAGACATACAATCAGATAGATAGATAGATAGATAGATAGATAGATAGATAGATAGATAGATAGATAGATAGATAGATAGATAGATAGAGGATTGTGACGTTTTAAAACCGTTAAATCATGTTTAAAAAAGTTTTTAATGTATCTTTTTTTTGTATATATTTTCATATTTTTAAATTTTGATTTCTGATTTACATGTAACACTTTTTTAGTGAAAGACAACAATTTATGCACATTGTATGTACTCTAAAGGTTGAAAAAAAATCATAAGTCAACAACTTTGTAAATTCATATTTATATTGGCATGAAGATACAACATGTGTACTTGTAATATTAAACACAACAGTAGAAACAATAAACGATAAATTCCTAAAAAAGACACACTACATAGAATACACATATCTGCTAGCCCTTTTACATACATGTAGTATATGACTGATAGTTGTAGAACTGTAGCTCTGCGGGAAACAGGTTGATAGACTTTCAACAAATATAATCTGACAGAGCCACTGTAATTAAAGGTTCCGTAACTCTAGACAAAAGAGAACAGAATGTTTTTTTTGACAGCTTTTTAAATAAATCATCTGTTCATGAACGTCACGTGTTCAGCCATGCACGAAATGCAGTTATAAAACTCCATGTTTTGTCAAGCATAGAATGCTACACTTTGACACGCCCACTACATGTACATTTAAAAAAGATAATTTAAAACTATACCCTGACAAATTATAACTTTTAGTTAATTTTTATTCCTATAATTTTATTTAGTTCTATTTTATACATTAGAGCTCTTTTTTCTCACTAATTGTGAATTATGAGTAATTAAAACAAATCAATTTAAACAAGAAAAAAGAAAGGAGAGACCCCAACCCCCGCATCAAAAAATTGTTTGTTCTTTAATGTGCAGCAGCGAAATTCCGTTTACTTTCTTGCTGAAACGTACACCTTGAAATCCTTAGGTTTTAGCGTCAGTCCATATTTACTGTCTACAACAGGGGGTTCTTCTTCAATGACGTCAAACTTGCACTTCTGCATAATGGTGCAGAAAAACAGGAAGAGTTCCATTCGAGCGAGCTGTTCTCCCGGACAACGCCGCTTTCCTGCTCCGTACGGCCGGAACAGATCGACGGCGGACCGGTTCACATTGCCGTCAGAATCCAAAAACCGGTACGGATTAAAAACTTTCGGCTCAGGGAAGTTTTCTTCATCGTAATTAACAGACCAAAGATTCAAGAAGACCAAAGTCTTGGCCTTAATGTATATACCGTTTACGTGAGTGTCTTTTGTGGTGCTGTGCGGTAGGGCAAAGGGAAATATACACGAATGTCGCATTGTTTCAATGATGCACGCTTCTGTAAACGGCAACAGGGGGTAATCGTCCATGGTTGGAAATCGGTCCATCCCGATCACTTCTCGGATTTCGGCGTGTACCTTTTCCTGGTACTCTGGATTCGTTGACATAAACAGTACAGTCCACTGTAAAGTGCCTGAAATGGTGTCGAACCCAGCTCCAATCAACTCCTGCACGGTGATCAGAATGTGTTCATCAGTGAGTCCTACGGAGAGCTTCTCTTCCTCGCTAATATCGTCCGTCATTTGAATCAGTGCGTCCGTAACGTCCCGGATGTTCATTTTGTTGAATGTATCCATGTGTTCTTGACGCTTCTTTAGACTGAATTTATTCATGGTTTCTAGTATACTCACGAACTTGTTGAAGGACCGTTTTGTAAAGTGTCGCATCCACGGCATGATGTCCACCGGGTTCCCGGCACCGGCAAAGGCCATAAACTCGTCGTTATTTTTCACGAGTTGCATGAAATCGGGGTCGTCTCTTTTGTATCTTTTTCCAAAGCACAAAGCACATATAATGTTCCCAACGGAGAGATAGATCTCATTGTGAGGATCGACGGGTTTCCCGGGGGTAGCCAGAAAATTAGTGGTCAAAAACTCGGCCTCTTGAATAATAGCCTCTTCAATGGGATTATGACGTTTGTTGGTAAATTGTGCTATTACATTTTGGGCTATGCGCCGATGAAGTTGCCATCTCGGTCCATAGTCACTAAAACCCATGCTTTTGCCGTTTGCAATATAATTGAACGAATAGAAATTTGGTCTCCCCGCAAATTCTTCCGATTGTTTGACGCATACATGTTTCAGAGCTTGAATTCCGTTGATGACCACCGTGGTATGGCTTCCCATTTTGATTTGGAATACATCCCCATATACCGATCGCAGGGATGTCAAATACTCGTGTGGTTTCTTTCCAAGACTGAGCAAATTTCCGAACAATGGCCACGCAAATGGTCCAGGAGCCGTTGTTGCTTTTTCACGGTTTTGAAACAAAAGAATGAAAGCACAGATAACGACAGCGCCTATCAAAATAACCGACAGAGGAATTGGAAGCACCGAAGATACTTGCAACATTTTGCTGGTGGACAAACCTCGCTCCCAGACTCAGACAGACGTGATCAAGGCCGCACACCCACCTGACAGTTGCGCAACTTATTTTGTTGACCAGTGGCCACCGGCGATTATAATTCGTGTCGGGAGAGAGCGACCGCTAGGGCAGCTAAGGAACAGATGAATGAACCCACTGTGTCAAAATGCTCCTTCTATAAACACACAGCCAAGTTTCACCCGGTTTGATTGACAGCCAAGGCGGACCCTTATCATCCGCGCACTGGACCAAGGGCAGCAATGTTAAATATTTATCCGTTTTCCTTCAATTCATCATCGTTTGTTTAGGCATCTGCCAGTCCGCAGGGGTAAGTAGAATTTATTTCGAACCAGTGCTGACCAAGGCAAGGTAGATAGAAGGATGATTGCTTTTTACTGGTCTTGATTGCGCAACTATAGAGATCGAAAGAATATGAAACCCACAGAAAACTCATTTGTTTGAAAAAATATCCGTCTGATGGTTTGGTTTGGTAAGCGTGGTACAATGACCGGGGGCCTACTGAAATCCGAGCTTAGTCAAGGTTTGACCTTTTGAACGGAATTATTTTCCTCCGCTTCTTAATACACCTGCGGAGAACCGAATACATGTAGATACAAAAATAAATGAAATCCTTAAAAATTTTCCCCGTGATAATGAATTAATATGTACTTTTTTATCATGCAAATATTTTTACATTATATTTGCATTCCCTTCAATATAAACAGAAATTCATTTTTTGTTTTTCAATTGTATAGCACACGCGTACGCAAAATTGTCTGCATAAATGTTTAATCCGTTTTTAGCTAACCTGAGCGAGGCCTTATCTTTTCATTTACAGAAAACATGTAAAACTTTTTATATTGTAACAGTTTGAAAGTGACTTATAGGTCCGTTTGGCCGGGTGTATTGTGTTATATTTGTAAAATAAATTTTGTAATCATGCTATATACACATGTCACTATAATAAATTATTTACTTACTTACTTACAGAACCACTGGCCTAATGATGACCACACTTGGCACAACGTATCCTTTTGTGAATTTTCAATAGTGGAGATAATGAGTATAAAGTAAAAAAAGTGGCTGTTTAAAATTTAAAAGTTTTATTTCTGAGAGTTAAAATGTACCGTCAGTGGAAGGAAAAGAGCAGCTCAGGAATAGTTTGTAAAAAGTTGAACATTTTTCTCTGAAAAAATGCAACAACAGCATGTAAGCTCGAAATTTATGATAACAAATTGGTCGTAGAACTCGAAAATAATTTACGTAAGAAAAGTCAAAAATTAGCTTGACAGCTCACAAGGAACAGCAGATATTGGAATTTATTGTCATCTTATGAAGTTAATTATGCAATAAATAAATGCAAGATTCAGCCCACGGTGGTTGGTTCATACGATTTGGCTTGTACTGCGCTTAAATGTTAGAAAAGTTTTACATTAAGATTTTCTATAAAGAATTGCAAGTATGATACATAGTTATATGGCTTTAACAACAGCAATGGAATCTGCACAGGTTTCGTTTAGGCCATAGAAAATAGATGGGTTTGAAGTATGCATGGAAATAATGTAGATCCTTTTCTGACCAAGAAATCAGGAAGTATGTTTCAAAGATATTGTCTGCATTAAATTAAATATACATGTAGTTTGTTTTGAAAAAGCAAAGAAATGTTTTTCATTAGGTGAACCTCTTATTTAAAGACAGCTTGCAAAATTGAGGAAAGTAAATGTTTTTTAAATTCAAAGGCAGAAATGCTTTAATTTGATATGCAGTCGCTGAATTGATGTTGTAAACGTTTTTATCGATCGTCAGAATTTTTCTTAAAAATAAAAACTTAACATTTTTTAAATCAAAGTTGGGTTTCCCCCCCCAAAAAGGGTTTATTTTTATATTGTATAATAATTACGAAATAAAAAATAAAAATTACTTAATCGAGCAGCATCTTTTTACTATTAGATACATTTCATATACAGGTGTTACACGAATCAAAATGTTCTATTTACTTTAGATCAAAAGTTTTATTATCATAATATTTTGCATTTATTTTTGTTCTTGTTAAAAATAAATTTCAACGACGATAAATAAGCAGATATTGTCCTTTAAATCTTTTAAAATATCACTGAATGAATGAAAACGAATGGTCTGTTTTGTAAGCAGATGAAACGAGACACAACCTAAAAAAATGGAGACCAATCACTCTGAACTATTTGCGGGTTCATTTTAAAGTAGTTCTGGGTAACCGAACCCGACTATTTTTGTTACACTGACCCACTGCTCTACTGATCTCCTCTCTCATGACAATAGTTGTACCTTAGGAAGTAGAAGTCAGCAGAAAGTACAGACGTTCTTATAAAACGAGGGATGATTTCAAGTAAAACTGTGAAATAAAACTAATGGCGCTATTAATTGTAACGATATACGCGCATGTAAAGAAAAAAGTGGACGCGACTTGAAGATGTATTGTTTTTCATTAGCAACCCCCTACCCTGAAGAGAAAATATAAAAAGTCCTTCAATTTCTAGATAAAAAGGAGATCAGATCGTTTCTACGCTAAATATTACCACATTAAAGAATGATTTAAGGTCATTTTTCCAACACAGTATGTCGAAATACTGCATACCAACCCTTCACAGTTCTTGACGTGTATGAAAAAGGCTTATACAAGCATCACAAACCTCAGAAAGAGTATGTTGTCATAAATTCAAGTTCTGTCGCCATTGTCACAGAAACTTGTAAACGCACTGCTTCAATTTCCAGGGAATGAAAGAAGCCTTTATTGGTATATCGTCAACGTTGGAAGCCTATATTGGTATATTGTCAACGTTAGAAGCCTATATCGGTATATCGTCAACATTAGAAGCCTATATTAGTATATCGTCAACGTTAGCAGCCTATATTTGTGTATCGTCAACGTCAGCAGCCTATATTGGTATATCGTTAACGTTAGAAGCCTATATTGGTATATCGTCAACGTTAGCAGCCTATATTGGTATATCGTCAACGTTAGCAGCAAACTGTTTCTGTTTAAGGGGGCTCGGCGGTCGTGGCCATTTTTAGACGAACCAATCTCCTCTAGAAGAAGAGCTTACAAAGACACTGAAAAGTGAAAGTATTGTTCGATGGCTGACAGAACTAGACAAAAATAATGAAGACTTTAAACAAACAATTGATAGATTTTACTAGCAAAATATAATCTTAAATGTACGTTACACCTGTACACTCCAGTACTAGTATTCCTATTTGTGATTATATCGACAACCATCATTGTTAGAAAGCAGATGCAGCTATCAAAAAAATACTAGTACATTGATAACATAATATACAAAGTATAAAATGTCAAAAAGGCTCTAGTTGCCATACAAATAATTTCTACCATGCATACATTTGAATAAAAGCGATCGCTATTAACTGAAACTCGTTAAAATTGACCAACTTGTAGCTACTATTGATGTTTATGCTTAAGGGCTATGTAATTTCTACAGATGGCATTGCAGAGCTCAGACTCATCCAACTCTGGGATCTCATGAACGTTTGTTCTTTGAATATTCCAGCGATGTACCGAATGAACGTGATCAAACCAGCGGTACATCCAGCACCCTTACAGGCCCGCAGCAAAAACCGGATCACACCAGATCCCTGCTCAATGGCGGTCCTAGACAACCTGAAGGTATCCAGTAGTTTGTAATTCCTCTCCGCCTTGTCTTTAAAATCAATTTGCAGAAGTCTCAGGTCGCGGTCCGGGATGCCCAGATTCCTCCCCAAAGAAATCCATTCCTCTCCTATGAATTCAGACATTCTTTGCAGGTAGTGGTCACAAAGTACGCCTGCGAAAAAAGAAGGTCTCTATTGCGGTTTCTATTGCAAGTCATATATATAATTTAAGGGAACGATAATATCATTGGAAAAGTTAATATACATTGTAGCTGACAGCGAATAGCGAAGGGAACGATTATATCATTTGAAGAATTAATATACCTGGTACATTGTACCAATAACGGTTTCCCCAATTGTTCAAAGTGAGTTGCAATCGAAATCAAGACGTTAAAACCAAGTGGTAATGTATATACTGCTATCAGATACAAGTGCGTTGTTGAAGTGATGGATAGAATATCTCGAACAGTGACAGATGCACCAAAGAACTGCGTCGTTTCTCAACGAAAGAAAAAAATCTTGATTTTTGTTCAACTGAATTTAAGGTTCAATTGAGCTTTTTCTGACCACCTGGTGTCTGTCTGTCTTTTTGTAAACCTGACATTATATTACATCTTCAATTTCTTCTTTTGATCTAGTAAATTTTTTTAAATCAATCTCGCCAAAAATATCATATTGATAAATTTTTTTAGGTATAGGGTTTGTGGTTGTAGAAATATATGACTCAATTCCTTAAAAGGGAACATTTTTAAAAATTTGAAATCATGACGTTATTAATTTTTGTCATAATAAAGATAAAAACCATATACCTAATGATACACAAGGTTGTATTATAATAGGGTATTTATTTTTATTATGACAAAACTTTATTACGTCAGTTGTCTGTGGAATGAATAAAAAACAAGAGGCCCATGGGCCACATCGCTCACCTGAGAAACAATAGGTGTAATAAAATCAGCTTAATGGAGTCATAATACAAACTATCTGGACAATGTACGATAATACATAATACATACTTTGTATCTACACTACCTGAGGATACTTTCACACACGTTTCAGCTTTCCTGGCTGATCAGTTTCTGAAGAGAAGATTTTTAAAGATTTACTCTATATATTCCTATGTAAAACTTCGACCCCCCATTGTGACCCTACCCTACCCCCAGGGGTTATTATTTTCACAACTTTGAATTTACACTACCTGAGGATGCTTCCACACAAGTTTCAGCTTTGCCGGCTGATTAGTTTTTGAGAAGAAGATTTTTAAAGAATTACTCTATATATTCCTATGTTAAACTTTGACACCCCAATGTGGCCCCACCCTACCCCCGGGGTCCATGATTTTCACAACTTTGAATCTACACTACCTGAGGATGCTTCAACACAAGTGTCAGCTTTCCTGGCTGATTAGTTTCTGAGAAGAAGATTTTTAAAGATTTACTATATATATTCCTATGTGAAACTTTGATCCCCCATTGTGGCCCCGCCCTACACCCGGGGTTCATGATTTTCACAACTTTGAATCTACACTACCTCATGATGCTTTCATACAAGTTTCAGCTTTCCTGGCTGATTAGTTTTTGAGAAGAAGATTTTTTAAAGATTTACTATATATATTCCTATGTAAAACTTCGACCCCCCCATTGTGGCCCCACCCTACCCCGAGGATCATGATTTTCTCAATTTTGTATCTACACTACCTGAGGATGCTTCCACACAAGTTTCAGCTTTCCTGGTCTTATGGTTCATGAGAAGAAGATTTTTGAAAATTTCTCGAAATTTTTATAAATTCCTAATTATCTCCCTTTGCAAAAGGGCATGGTCCTTAATTTTCACAACTTTGAATCCCCTTAGCCTAAGGATGCTTTGTGCCAAGTTTGGTTGAAATTGGCTCTTGAAAAGATGTTGAAAATGTGAAAAAATTACAGACAGATGGACAGACGGACAGACGGACGGACGACAGACAAAAATAGATCAGAATAGCTCACTTGACTTTCAGCTCAGGTGAGCTAAAAAGTCTTTGCAAGACATATCTGTACCAGAAAAGTCAGTACTGTAAGAAAAATAGAAGGTCATGGGAATAGAAAACACTGAAAAGAAGTTAGAGTGGAGTGGATAATGCTAGTTGTTTGTTTTGAAAATTACCTGAATCGGAATAAATTAATGAGAAATCTTTGACGTCAGCCTGTATGTCAGGTTCGAATCCCAGGGCATCAATTAGCAATATAGCCTGTTGTCAAATATATAACTCAGATCTAAAACAATTATCTTCAAAAATTTCTGAAAGGCCGTTAAATTGAAACTTTACATTAGACGTACTGAAAAATAATGTGACTTGTAGAGTTGAAATAAAGTGCAATTCACTGCTTTTGGAAAGCTTTTTGATATTGAAAAAAATTAAAAATGATTTTCACTTTTCTATAACAGGTAAATAAGACACATACTTTATTTTCAAACTTTAGACGCTGCCTTGCCCAGTTGATTATGAACATTTCGCACCTCGCTGCGTCATCCTTACCACGGCAAACTCTGCGAACCTTAACATACAGGCGTCTGCGCAAAGCTTCGTCTTCCACCAAAGAGGATGCAAACTGTAGAACACTGTCTCTTCCAAGAGCACTTAACCGGAAACCAATGTACTTTGCAAGGGCGATCACTGTAAAGAATATATCATATCCATGCGAGCATATCGCAAATCGGATTCAAGATTTTAAATCTAAATATGCACTTCACTATGTATACTATCATTAACTCATTTAAGAAATAAACAGCAATTTAAAAAGTTCACCGGAATATGAAGTTGGTTGGTCACGTGATCAAATCCTGTGAAATAAACATAAAAATGTCTTGAGTTATAAGAAATACCTTGAACATGTAACATCCGGAATGGAGTTCGATCGATGTATGGAGCCGCTGACTACAGAAAAAAATCAAAGAGGCTTAATCCTATCACATAAACATCAATGAAAAAAAAATCCCCATTAAATCAAACTACATGAATGGCCATACCTTTGGAAGCGTGACCTTGATGCAGCCAGATCTAGGAGGTCTCTGTTTGACGGCACCCACATTGTAGCAGAGGTCTCCGGAAAACAAAGGTTCCTGGGATTGGGCTCGCTCGTCAACCAGAAACAAATCCCCAACAAACTGGGCCGTATCGAGGTAAGAAAAATAGTACATCCTTAGTACCCCATCCTCCCCGATATCTACCAAACCAAGGTTGAGGTCAAATGTGATCTCCAAGGATTCGCCGTCACACATGCCAAACTGTATGTCTTCTTCCCAACCGTAGGTGTAGCCATTGTCCTCCAAGTGCTTGATTCTGGAGGCGGCGGCCTCTGAGCGAACACACTGTATGGTGATCTTCTCCGGTTGTTTGGAGTGTTGTCTACAGATCAACGAGGTACGAGTTCCGCTGACGTCATTTGATAAGACGTCACCAAAAGCACAAAGATCTCGCTTCATCATTTGTCCAGAAAGATGTAAAACGATGATCCTGAAAATTAAGAACAATTGAGACCCACAGTATCAGTAGAATACAATGCATTTGTTTATCAATTTTACAGTATCTAGCATGCAAAAAGTTAAATCAAACACAACAATTTCATGATTTTATGCTTTTAAAATCATTGTTTATCGTATTTTTAAGTAAACTCATGATTTAAGAGCAGTGTTGTTTTTACTGATATTCTCTTCCCCCGGGAGGTAAGACAAGGACGAAATCTTCGGGCCTTTCTGATATTGTGACAGGGTTGGATGGCACCCATGGACCATCATTTTTCCTTACAAGAGTCTTTATTTCCGGGTTTCCTGATTAGATGAAAATAACAGGTGTTGTATGATAAAACTATACTAATAACACACTTCAATTTTTTTTCTTCGGTATACTTGTAATGAACTGTACATTTAAAACTTTACTTTACCTGTGCGTGCACGGGTTGACATTGCATATGATATCGGACATTTAAGAAATAGATACATCGACACCCGTATTGTTGACATTTACATAACCAAGCTTTAACCCTACAATAATGCTATTAATTTCACTACACTCTGCTTAATTAGTTAGAATCTAACTGTGTCTCGGGACAGGCCTTCACCACAGTTAAAATGCCTTCCATATACCCGTTATGTAGCAAAAAATTGTAGAATAGCTCCGAAACAATTTTGGAGAAAATTAATGAAGCTGCATTGAAAATAACAATCAAATTATTTATAACAAACCATTTTGAGACTGTAAATACCTTCCATCTAAAATTCAATTCATAAGAAGAATTCAACACCTTTTCCCCAACGTTCACGTATTTTCTTTGCTTCAGAGACAATACACTGAACGCATTCGTTTTTCACTCGCTTCAAATTTACACACCACGTTGACATTCGGAACTTTCGGGATTTTTTCTTATTAAATGCACTGAGCTATCTCCCGTATTTTCTTTGATGAACAGAAAATACAGCAAATTTTCAATGAAAATTTACACGTATTTGAATCATCGTTTTTTAGTTTATTTATGCAAATGTGATATTGTGGAAACATAAACTAAAGAGTCTCCGGTGAATGTAATGCGCATGCGCAAGATTGTAGATTAAAAAAAATCCAATGATTTCCGGATTTCTTAAAAGAATTTTCGTTGATTATTAATTAGTGAAGCTTGATGTGGAAAAGATAAAAACAAATTGGTAATCTTCCAGTACCAATGATATTTAGAATATATAAAACAAGAGACAGTACTTTTCCTATTTCTCGGTATTAAAGCCCAAAAATTCGAGTCTATTATTTTTATATTGTAGTACAGATTTCAGTGCAATCAATGCGATGAAATTACCACCTTGCAGGGTATTTCCAGTTGTGGATTTCAGTTCCTTTGCGATTTTATCGACGGTTTCGGCGAATATTTTTTCTAGATAAGAGTGTTTTGATTCTCGAAGACAGACAACAAAACCATTTATGTCCTCTTTATTCCATTGTTCTATTTCTCTCAATAACAGGCGAGCCTTATCTCCCATTGACTCTTCATTCTGCAATATGGTTATACATGTAATTGCTGAAATCCAATAGCTGACATGTAATAAATTAAGTGATTTTTTTGTCTTTGTTTAACCATTTAAACCGATTATCCAATACCTCTATTTTTTGGCGGAAATTCACAGAATCTATTTTGGACTGAAAATAAAAGGAGAAATTACAACTTACATGTATTTTATTTTCAACGTTCATTTTTTTTTTATCAATTGAACCACTTTGTTTTGGCACTAACATATTGTTTTAAACTTACTCGGGACTTGGCTGGGATTCTTCTTTCTTCCAATTTTTTGAGGAGTTTTTCTACATCAAGACCATTAACCAGACGCCTCCAGCATCGGCGCAGCGCCTCTTTTTCAGGCGACCGGAAGTCGTCGGATTCACTGTTTTCTGTTAAAAAAAAAATTTCATTTCAATTCCTTGGTTGTAAGACCAAAAATGTACATGTGTACGTACCGCTCAATTTTACAAAGTGATGTTTGTAATTATTGTAAAGAATTGATTTGCAAAAATGACAACTCGAGTCAACATGAAAAGTAATATTTGAGGGTTATATTTATTATGTGTCAACATAACGGATAGTGAAAAGTGTATATAAATAAGTTTTACACACCGATTCTCAAAAGATCATAGAACACAACGGATAAATCGTCTTCTGTGGCCTCATCACAAACAATGTGTAACCTCGCGTCCACACTGCTCACGTGCATAAATTCAGAGTTATCTTTCTTGTATGCTTCAAGTCTTTCTATGGATACCTCTTCTGTCTGCATTTGCAATAGATTAAGTCGTATTTGCTAAAGAATTTTTTTCTTTTTATCATTTAGATAAAATAGCCACGGTGAAAATAACTCTAACAGAATAACACAGCCAATTCGATTAAGAAAAACATGCACGTTAATAATTTGTTTTAATAGCATCCGCGCATGCTATATTTATGGTAATGAAGAAATTTTCAAAAAATGAAAATTTCATTTATTTTAATTGTTTCTTACCAAGAAAGAGATACAAGTCTCGCCGCCGAACGTGACAGGCGAGACGAGAATTGTCATGTTTCTGTCGTTTTCCGGCTCAATAGCAATACCTTCCTTGGGAACGCTGCAGTGAATTTGATTTTCTTTTGCCACCACTATCAGACCAAATGGGTCCTTTTCATGAATCTCAATCCCACTTAAGTTTACTCCCTATTATACGAAGA
This sequence comes from Magallana angulata, assembly GCF_025612915.1. Taxonomy (NCBI): domain Eukaryota; kingdom Metazoa; phylum Mollusca; class Bivalvia; order Ostreida; family Ostreidae; genus Magallana; species Magallana angulata. The sequence goes on along the minus strand of NC_069116.1, from coordinate 18,349,465 downwards.
GAGGTGAATTTTTATAATTTCTTTAAAACATCAAACTTATTGATAGTGTATTAAGTCACATGTGAAAGGAACATTTAGTAATGTCAATATTTACAAGTATAATAAAATTAGGAAATCTACCGGAAGTGATGTAAGATTAGAGATGTTCTTTGGTGTCACATCCGCCCACTGGCCTTGTGGTGATCGAGTTCTAATCACGTGTTGCAGTGTTTTTGACGGTTGTTGGTATGGTACAAAGACGAAACATTCTCCCTGGTTTTATAAAAAAAAATACATAGTATAATGTAATTAACAAGCACACAAAGGATAAAAACCAAAAAAAGACAAAGTACAAACAACTTTTTTTTCGACTAGACATGCAATGCTTCCAAAAATCAATATTGTTTTTCAAAATTGCTCCTTACCATATCGACTGGTTCTCGAAGAAATTTCACAGTAACAAAGTATGACAGCAGTTTTTCGTATTTGTTCTTCAGATAAGCTCTGAGGTCGTTTGGATTCTTTGAAACGGAACACATGATATCGCTCTGTCTCAGCATCTCACGTTTGACAATTACAGCACACATAACTTCCTCTTCCTCGCTGTCCGAGTGTTTGATCGGCCGATAATACCTGAAACAGAAAACGAGCTATTTGTTACCAAATATATATTGAAGCTACTTACAAAAGTGTAGATGACAGTAACATTCTGTCTTGCATAAACTATTCAAAATGTCATATACATTGCGATTTTATAATATAAGTGCTATGAATTGAATATATCTTTCGATGATTACACAAATGTGTCCCAGTCTTCAGCAGGGAACGGGTTGTCTGGCTCCTGGTCGGGGTGCTCCTGTAGCTCGTTTAACATCAACGTTTCTATATCTTCGTTCTTATGATCATTTCTTCTGTCTTCACCATAATCATCGCCATTCATATTTGCGTAATGGGTAACCTCTTCACCATCACCATCATTTATATTCACGTCGTGGATATCTTGGAGTCTATCCTCTTTGTTTTCATCGCTCTCAGTGTTTTCCAACGCGTTCTCGTCTTCAGATACATCCTCGTTCCCAGTGACGTCGTCGTTTTCATCATCGTCTTTTTCAGATCCACCATCCAGTCTTTTTTCCTCCGTTGACATCAGTGATTCAGTTGAGCCCTGAGGTTTTTCGGTATCATTTGAATCGTTGTCGATCTCCTGTGTGAGGGTTTCCCCACCCTTGCCATCATTGGTGTCGCTTTCACTCTTTTTGTCTTCTGCTAAGGTCTCAATGTTTGCCCTATCGTCTATCTCATTATGTTTCCCCGCATCATTCTCCTCTTCCTTTCCAGCGTTATCTTTTCCATCCTCCTCTTTCGTATCCCCATCCCCGTTTTCCACTTCATCCTTTTTACTTTCCTCGAGTTGATCGGTTGTCTCTTCCTCAATCACCTTTTCCGCCAACTTCTGGATGAAATCTTCCAGCTTTTCCACGGCAACCGTGTTCACCATGATGTCATCATCGACCTTGTCCAGGATCTCTCTAGTCTGCTTTATGGATTTCTTGATGTCCAGGTTCAGCTTGATTTGGACCTGACGATCTAAGAGACACTTGGCTTCTCCGAATTCAAACCGGAACTCATCGCTATAGGTGGCGCAGTGGAGAGAAATATATCAGGTTTGTTACAAGTATAGGGAAAAATAATGGAAATTTTAACCAAATTGAAAGTATATGATTCATTAAACACGAACTTTTATAGTATTTTGCAAATATCAAACATAAAATGATCGAACAAAATATAAGAATTCTTCGATCATATTTAGCTTATAAACCATTATGAGGTTTTCACCTTTTCAAACTGCTGAGATCTTCCTTCCCATTTAAACTCAACGTTTCTCCATCTGCAACGAACCACGTACATGTAAGTCAGTCATATATCATCTACATGCTATCAGTACTTTCCTTGTCAAAATTCAAACTTTTTAGTAAAAGAACGTCTCACCAATGAATAAACCCCTGCTGGTAATCCCGACGACTTGTTCCGCCATTTTGATGTTCAGCTTCCGGAGTATCTCCTTGAAGTCTTTGAGTTCGTCCCTCAGCTGGAGCAGGTAGTGGGAGGCTGTTGTGATGATCAGCTTGGCCTCGTTTCCTGCCTTTTTGATCAGCTGTTTGTAGTGGTCATTCATCCAGTCTTCTGTCTCAACCTCCAGGATTTCTAGAAGGTTCAATTTACATTCTCGAAAAGATTCCAAAGAATGCGCATCCATCTTGATACGTTGTTCAGTTACTAGTTTTTCTCATAATATTCTGCAAATAATCGTTAAACGGGCACCATTGAATTTTCGTCTGTTGATTTAATTGTGGCCGATTTTTGTGTACAAATATAAATTACAATAAATTTCAGGAATAGAATTCATTGAATATTTCGATGAAAATAATCATTGAAACTCACCATGAATTGCTTTCCACCATGTTTGAATGAAACTTGATTTTGTTTTAAACTTATCGAATTGAGATTACCAAAGAGATAATGAAATGCTATACTACAGGTGTTCAGTGATATATTATGTAGATCTCGTGATCCAAGACGGTAAGTCACTGGACTTTTTAAAGATCGAAATGTATTTTGTATACAATGTATAGCCTAACATTTCATTAGGTCCCCTTAACCAAAAAAAAAATTGCCAAAAAAAAAAAGAAAGAAAAAAGAATGGAATGTTTTTAAAGTAACAATAATGGTAATCTTCTAGTCAAGAAAAATATCTGTACAGATATTAATATATTGAAACTCACATGTAAGAACACAATTAAAATTCTTACGACCATTTGCAAATAAGAAAAAAAATGAATCTGCTCGTAAAACAAATCGAAATGAGGGAAAATGAATTTGATGCATCTATTGCAATTTACTTTATATACATAATTATCTACAATGTATATGCATAGAATAACCCCATTAACTTTAAAAGAATTTTAAAAGCTTTCCTAAAATGAATGACTAAATGTCAGATGTACGCTGTGAAAGTTACATTTCAGTGACGGCGACATAGGGACTAGATTTTAATTAGTATTATTAGAAAGAACACTTAATCACCAGCCTTATAATGATGAATTTTGCTAAAATTTTAATGGAATGTTGATATAAATCGGACACCCTATATAAATGTTTCAGAACTGTACATGTTCGGAAATAAGCGAAATGAGGTCACCATAGAACTGGTGAAAGACAATACTTCAATCGAATCACGACACATTATCCAAAATTAGTGATCCGAGGTGATGGGTTATCTAGTTCACTGGACATTTATAATTTCATATATAGAGTGTTCCATAATATCGGGTTCCATTTAAATTTTATTAATCACTGATCATAGATTATGTTTCCGCGTGCCAACGTTTCATATGCAAAAGTTTTCATTATAAAAAGACAATTCGATGCATGAAAGCAATCCCTCCGGCAAAATAACTTTTTTGTGAAAATTCGTTCTACTGCACCGGTGTGGTTCTGTACTCAGTAACACGGCTCTCTTCTGCTCAGGTTGGAATATGAAGTTCTAAACCATACATCTTTATCCAATAGTGAAAGGGATTCAAGACCCATAAATAAATCAAAGTACTGAAGAACTGACGGGAGTTGATTTTGTCGATGTTTATTTATTTTAAAATCTTGCATGACAAGTACATGTAGTTTCTAATTTATGAAGTTGAATTACGCACATTTTTATAATATGAATTTTTGGACTTTTTCGACAAGAATGTCGAGAAACCCCCATATGAATCATGTTAAATAATATTTAAAGATAAAATTAATTCAATCAAACTATGTATCAGTAATAGAAATATTTCTCGAAAATTGTATGGATCCAAGCAATATTGAACTCTAGTCTCGTTCAACCAATCGCTCGGCTGACACCGTAAATTTCCGACAAGGATTTACAGAGACAGCCGAGCGTCGGTTTTAACGAGACTATATTGAACTCTGGCGTAGGAATACATACGACTACAAAAAATATTTAAATTGTTCGTACCATTTAAAATCTGACTACATGTATTTTCAAGGTATTTATAAATAAGTTTCCTTGAAAAACAATGATTTAGCATACATTACATCGAATTTATCAATTAATTTCAAGAACTAAGTCTTGTCAGCAGCAATGATTTGTGCTGAGGTTCAAACACTGTTTCACTTTCGGTTTGTCTGAGTAACTGCATAGGAGAGTTGATTAAAATCAACTCCCAAAAAGGACAAAATTAATTTTTTTCTTTTAATTGAAACTGACAGAATATAACATACATAGTAAAGCATCAAGTTAACATTCGTTGGTTGACAAATACTGTCTCGGACAGCAAGAGACATTTCACGACAGCGAAATAATCCATAAACAAAAAACCTCAATGGACCAGCCATATCGATATTCCTACGCATTTAAGTCCTCTCGTCGCTGTATCACAATACGACAGGCGGTGGGCCACAGACAACACAAAATAGGTCCAAAATATCACAAAATCCAGCCACATCATAACTCACATTCACACTTTGATAGCGATCTTAAATTTAAAACATAATCTGAGAAGGTATCAGTGAAATAAATACAAATACTCAAGGGAACAACTCCACAGTGTAAATGTCTCTTGGTTTTCCTTTTCGAAAAATCAAAAATGTTTGTTGTATCATTTTTACAACATATATTCTCTAAAGAAAAGTAACAATTGACAATTATAATATTGTAACTTCTCATGAGATTTCATACACATGGCGAGACAGATTCTGGTGCTTTAAATACAAACAGCTCTTGCAAAAGGGGAGATAACCCGTCTCAAAAACACATTCACTATGTCAACTTTGGCAAGAAATAGGACGCATAGTTCAAAGTGCTCCAGTGTCGTTTGTGTCTGGGACATCTTGGTTCTGTGTCTCATCTTCTAGAGACTGTTCATTTTCCTCCTTCGGAGAATCGTCTTCCTGACTTGGATTTCCATTCCGCGCAAGCGTCTTGACGTATTTCAAAAGGGAGGAAACGGAAGTCGCCATTTCGTTGATATTGAATTCATTCGCTTTGATCTGGTTTAACATTTCGTATCGAAAACTAGATATATCCTGTTTAATTTCTTCAAAATCGTCTGAATAATAAAACAAAGGTTCATTTTAGCTTCTTCTACTAATAGAATATGATAATATGTAAATAAATATTTTATGGTCGTTTCAATTTGATATATTTTTTGCGTACCTTCTGTAACTTCTGCTTCGCGCTGTATATCGAATATATAGCGCTGTATAATAGTCTGTATCACTTTCTGAAATAAATAAAGAAAAAATGACTTTACATTGAAAGCATTTTCATTTTTTTCATTATTTTTTTTAGTGACAAATGTCTAAATGATAAATGGATAGCATGTAACAATATAAGACTTGGAATTCCAGTTCGACACTTCATTTTTTGGGGAAAAATATACTAGAATTGATATAACTTTGCACCAAAGACTGCATGTAATCAAGTGGCAAACGGGAGACTCCTTTCCTTTAAGTATAGTGATGTCTGGATGAAAAATGAGAATTTCCATTTGTAACTGTTTGACACCTAACCCAAAACAACCCGGTAGTCAAGTGACTAACGGTAGACACCAATAATTTACCTTATAGTCTAATGGCTCCATTATGATACTTTGGCTCCTTCTCCTCATGTCCATATCCTCTGGACTCAGGGTGGACTCGTACATTTCTATTGTGGCAATATCCACACTGCGGCACCCATGCTCCTGCTAATGAAATACATGTGAATATTTAGCTCTTAATCGAAGTGAAACTATTACCCATATAGTGTTCATGCAGCTGATTGAAACGTCAAAACAGACTGAATGACCATAAAATACAAATGATTTTCCATGGAGTGAAATTCACAAAAGACATCACGCACTGCTGAAGACGTCCCGTTGGTATTGGAATGATCCGGGTCTATCTTACTTCCGGAGACCTCGTCAGGGGTTTCCCTGACGTCATCAGCACTTTTACAGCAACAGCAGACCTTGATGATTTTGTTGACCAGTGCCCGAGGTCCCCCAAGAATGTTGAGGGGCACGGGAAGGGTGCATCCCTCTCCTATGTACTCCATGTATAGCAGGCTTCGTGAAAATTTCCACTCACAATCTGCGTCTTCCTGTATATTACATACAAGGCCTTCATTGTTTGATAATAATTATTATTCACGAAAGAATTGAATAAGTTAGTTTGAATTCTGAACTTTCATTTATAGTCGTGAAGGCTAAAATCGTGAAAGTTTTAGAAACGTTATAAATTGGTTAACAAACTGCCTCAAATTAATCATTTCACATGTATGAGCATTTTGGTCCTTAGAATAAAGACTGGGCGATATTCTTTATCTTTTGGGTATTTACGGTCTACATGTACAACCTCGAACAAATAATAGCACCACAGTATCCATATCCAGTTCATAAAGATATAAAATGGTATGGTATAAACTAGATTCTAGTAAGCCCCTCACCGCAATATTTTGAAATGATCTGGTCATCACAGCTATGAACATGTTGATAAGTACAGTCACAGTCACAATATTGAACACGCCGTATATGATGTAGCCTATGTCCTCAGTAAAATTGTTCTGGTACTCTCCCAAGGATAAAACATCAGTGTCTCCTCGGCCAAATATGGACCAAAACACAGTCCGAAAGGTGACCAGCACACTGGAAAGGACCAGAATGTCAATTCAATAGCAGTAAGTGAGATTTACTGAAGTTTCTGATGTGGCAACAAAAGAAGCTTTTATTTGCAACATGGTTTCATTTAGGAACAATACACAATGGTGACCAAAATTCAAAATATTCAGATTCAACATTTACCTCCTCTATGCTTAGAACAAGAAGGTAAAGAAACTGATGACTATGTCAATGTAGAGAAAAGAGCGAGGAACTTACGTCCCAAAATATTTTTCTGCCTTGAACTGGAATTCGTGGTCCGTGATTTCGATGTCGTCATGCACGCTGTAGTACCAGTAGAGGTTGTGTAGCCCCACCATGAAGGAACCAATCACAACGATGAACAGCAACATAAACTTCAGAATGTCCTGGAAATATAGAAGGTCACCATGTAATGGACTCAGCGTCTGTTGTCGTGCACTATATATGTGATAATCGTGATTTATTGTGTAGCAAAATTTATGGTTTAATCTTGAATCTTTTTTCTAAAATTAGATGCAAAAAGATTGGAAATATAAGCAGTTATTGTAGCATTTTTATCTTCTTCATTGTCACAAATGTTGACCTTTGTTCAGAAACTGTCACGATTCAGCCAGTATTAGCTGTGAAGTATATTAACTTTAATTCAATCGGATTACGGGCACTTTATGTTCTGCAAAAATAAATGAAAATCACGCGTACTTTCACCATTCGACCTAAAGTGATCTGTAGAGGACCGAGGGCTTCATTGGCAGGTAACAGGTAGGAGACACGTGAAAAGCTCAGGATGTTGGCAACGGCAAATAAGGCCTCGGCAGCATTGATGGGGTCAAAAGGTTGCCAGTAAAACCTATCTGTAAAGTAGAAGAGTGGTTGCAATAGAGGCTAAGACACACAAATAACACTGACACAGATTTGTTTTGTCTTGTTATTTATGAATGTACATGTGGACGTGTGTACCTGCATTTAGCCAGTAGAACTGCCATTCCAGAAAAAAATACTGGTCAGGATCTGTTAGATTGACATTCAAGATGTACTTCAAAGCAAACTGGCCCTGTTCAGTAGTGAAAAGCGTAGATGGCATCAAAAATGGATAAATGTGTAATATATAATGTTAATAGCATCTGATGAATTAGCTTTCCTCTGAAATTAAAAAATGTAATCTTAATTCCGAAAATTGAAGTCCTTTGCGAACCTTGATCATCACCATGTATCGCAACGTATATGAGGCAAAATATAGGCAAAGAAGGGCGGAATCCATTAAGTTATACCATGACTCTGTGTAACTCTCTATTCCAAGAAGGTAGATTTGGTTACACTCCTGGCAGGCAAAACCTAGAAAATATTATAAATATTATATCAATCAGCGACAGCTAGAATTTATTTATGTACTAAAGTTTTATTTCAGCAGAAAAAATAGCCTTCTTTTGTCATAAATCATTTAATATTTTTTAACACTCTAATTGCCCACACAATTTACGATGCCTTATTGCGACACAATCCGTGTTTAATATACACGTGTACGTGTACTTATATTTGTACTTATCTTATGTGTTATATTCTGTATTATATACAGTGATCAAAAGGTACAATTTGAATCGAAATTTCAGAAGAGGTTCTAAGAGATTTTTATACAATCAGCGAAGCAATAGACGCCCATTTATCATAATTACCAAAGACCCATATGGTTATAAGAAATTCTGTGATGGACGGGAAAAGGGGTCTCATTGGGAAATCGTCTCCCATGAAGGTGCCATTGGTGAAAGACTTGAATGAGCTGTAGACTCTGTGTAGGTCCTGGTGCTGGGTTCTGAGTGAGTTGGTGCTAGAGGTGGTCTGAGAGGACTCGGCCGTGGAGATGATGATCAGCACCAGGAAGGAGATGAAAGACAGCATCTGGCAGATGAACTTGATGCACGGGTACTTCAAGATATGTATCATCTAAAAATAAAATAGCACGGCTAACAACAAAGAACATAACTATTTTTTTTCTCGCCATAAATGATAATCCTTCTTACTTTCTGTACTTAACTACTCCCACCGTTATAACTCGCACAAAACAATTAGGAAGCGTTTAAATCTTTATAATTCCTTTTTGATTGGTCATATAAATTGATTAACAGTACGAAACTACATGTATCTTATATTCGACCAACATATCCAATAGATGGAAGAACCACTATGTACATTTCAATAGATGGAAGAGCCAGTATTTACATTTCTTAATCTTTAGTTAACTTACTGATTTTTAGACGGGGTCACGTGACCCCGTATATTGGTTTACTGTTAGCCGAAGTCTCAGATCGGAAGGCACGCGTAGAACACATGAATTGAGTCTACGAGTAAGAAAATAGTGCAGAAAATTGTCATGCACTTCAGTAAATATGTATTATATGGCATTATTATATTATTCCAACTTGTGGATTTTCCCTTGGAGCACAAAATTGAATATATCTAACGATTAAAATTATATTCTTTGATATAGTTGTTTGATATTCCCGGTTAGTAGTAATTTTAAAAATTTTTCCTTGGGGTCTTATTTTACATAGTATACCGTTGTGTCAATTTTCTACAATTATGAAGGCCGGTATTGAGTAAAATTTAGTCAAAGTATCAGGCAATTGCAAAAAAGCCGAATGAACATAGATTGTAACAACTAATTCAAACTCATAAATTTTGAAAGCATATTTGAGGAAATCCAGGACAATAACAAATGCAAACTTTCAAGACCCCGTCTTTCAGTACTCTCAGTACTTTGATTTAAAACTAGTTTTAACCCGATTCGCAACATGAATGTGTATATGTATATGAAAGAAGTTTATTTCTCTAAACTTTTATCTTCACAAGTTTGCGAAGATGTAAAACAAACGCAAAATGCTTCATTTAAAGGCAATAAACCGTCTACACTCTGCAATGAGTGGCGCAATTAATTTTAGTTTGATCTTTGGAAAATTGTTTGTCTAATGATGATTTCTTTATCTTTATTTTGCGGGGGATGATTAATAGGAAATTGAAAGGTATATTATGCTGTGGAAGAAATGTAAGGGTGCATTTTTTTAACGGGGAGAATAGGTATCGGGTGAAAAAATTTCGTTTAGTTATTTTTAAACAAGGTCTCAGTATTACATCATGAATATTGATTGGCCCGCTAGAGTTAGCGATAGAATGCGTTCTGTTTTCCACAGACTAGTATTCATCTTACAAATGAATTTTTAATAAGAACCTTTGACATTTTTGAGTATACACAAAGACTACATAATGTTTTAAATATCTGGACCACACGTTTGTGAACACTGTTGGAAATACTGATTTTCAGCTACATTTGATATGAAATATTATATCGTCTAAACAATCTGTGTCTTTATTTAAGCAAACCAATTTTTAAATTTTTAAAATGTTTCAAATTTGTATTCATTTTCAAATATAAAAAATCCAGCAGTATCAATTTTGCTTTACATTACTGTACTATCTTAGCATGACAGGAATACCAAAACCAGGGAAAAAGTTACAAAACAAGAGGCCTATGGGCCACATCGCTCATCTAATCAATTTTTGAAGCCCTTTATTTTTTTTCTTTCATATCCGTAGAAATTTAAACTCAAACGATTGATGTTGCACATGAAAAAATATACAGTTTTTCAAATGGTAATTTCAAAAATAGGAGCAATGATCACCAAAAGATTTCAACAGCCTTTTATATACAACTTTACACCCTTAATATTAGGCTATGTCATCGATCCTGGGTTCCCGACTTACAAAATTGAAAGTTTAAACAATGTGCATATTTTTAAATACATATGATTATATGGGTCACGATGTAAGGTGGTTAATCAAATAAGTATTTTAATTATTTAAGAAATGAAGATAATAATTTTTCTATTGATCGACGTATCAAAGAAAAAATTGACCGGAAAACTTCATCAATGCGCGTAGCGCATTGATGAAAAAGTTTTCCGGTCAATTTTTTCTTTGATACGTCGATCAATAGAAAAATTATTATCTTCATTTCTTATCATTTAATAAAACATTTTCAAATTAAAAAATGTGAAGTGTCATTGATCAAAAATGTAAATAATGTAAATGAAGCGGCGCGTATGAATACAAAACAACAACAGCAACAGTATTCAAAATGGATTTGCCTTCAGCTGATGCAGAGCTATTGAGCTGAATTTAATGGATTAAACACAAATAGTGAGTTAAAATCTGAACCGGCTGAATTGAAAACGAAAGGAAAATACATGCGATAGCTTGTGATATTATTCACTGTGCAGAAAAACTCGTAATAAAACTAGTTTTCATGTGAGATCGCTGGAATATGCAACTGGACATAACCATCCAAGGAGAGGCGATCGTGGACGAAAATAGCTGATATGTCGACAAAGAATAGTATGTATAAGCGACTTTTGTAAATGTTGTGGTACTAGATAGCCAGTGATGTACTTAAATGGTATATCTGCCGCTTGGAATGCGCCGAAGGAGTTGATGCATTGCTCATAGCTTTTCTTTACGACGCTTATTCTGATGACCGATCATGTACGTGTGTAAATTTAAAATTTATCGTTACCAAATTTGAACAGCAGTGTTACCGTGAAAGTGTATAGGCCTATATGTTCGTTATAATATTCCTGGAAAAGGAACAGCCAGCCTCGCTGCAAATGTTGATTGATCTCAAGCAGACGAAATCGTGTGAAGACGCTTAATTTTCTATTTCGCGAATCAAATAATGTGTTTTGTTTATTTTTGAAGGTTTAACTTTCAAGTTTTTATGTTTATAAAGTTGTATTTTGTTTGCTGACAATAAAACAGACACAACTTTACATTTTGTTGACAGTGTTTATCTTGGAAATTCCCGTTCTATAAATAGTGTTAGATCAGAACAGTTGAGAAAAGTAGATCCGGCAAAAATTTTATTGATGCAGGTATCAAAGAAATTTTTCAACCAATCAGAAGCGCCGATATCTCATCAAACGAATAAATATTAAATGATTCGATAATTGACAAAAAAATTTAAACCGTAAAAGTCAGAACAACTGACCTTTGGATCATGAATTTCATATATTTTAAATTTGCATCTTTGCTTCTTTGACGATGAACTTATTTTGTTTTAAAAATTTCCATTTAAACAAGTTTATAAATTTAAAAAGTGTGGCTTTAGAGGAGGGGATATTATGAATTCACACTTTGTGTTCTCTTTACTCATTAAGGTCTTCCGTTTCCAACGGAAGACCTTATAGTTTTCGTACTGTTTCTTATTAAGGTCTTCCGTTTCCAACGGAAGACCTTATTGTTTTCGTACTGTTTCTTATTAAGGTCTTCCGTTTCCAACGGAAGACCTTATTGTTTTTGCTTTGTTTCTTTTCCTCTATTATTATTATTATTTTTTTTTTCTCCCACGTTTTCTCAAAAACGCTTCAGTCGATTTTGATTAAACTTTCAGTTATTGTTTATGACAAAATTTGTAAGAAAAGTACGTGGGATTTTTTTGGTCGTCACTTCCGGTCCCGAGATATTAAAGATTTTATGTTTTTGCTTGTTCACGAGTTTTCTCCAAAAGTATTTAAGATAGAACTTTCAAATTTTCAGAGATCGTAGAGAGTGAACGGCCGCAGTGTACTACGCATATCCGAACGTCCGCCGTCACTTCCGGTCGTCAGCGGAAGGAAATGAAAAACCTTAATTTTTCAATTTTTTGAACTTGAATTTTTTTTATGTTACTATTCGATAGAGACACTCTAAAAACCTCTGAATATGAAATCTGTTTTAAAATCGATCCATGCATTCTCGAGATTTTGGGCTCCAAAGTTCTGAAGCGAGAGTCCGCGTAGCTCAGTCGTTAGAGTGGTGGACTTGTGTCCAGGCGACCCGGGTTCAGTCCCCGAGTGCCGATTATTTGTTCTTGCTTAACTGTGTTTTGTTTAACGATTTTATCTTTATAATGATGGATTTGAATGTTTTCCGTTTTCTTTTTGTCATAAATAAAAATAATAGCGGCTTTTTTTCAGTACAAATATAGAGCTCTTTTCTGTCAACTGCTCGCTAAATTCGGACGATTGTCGCATTGCCGGCATCAAAGACATGCCGCCGAAGCACCCCTGCAGTTCGACCGCATTAGAGTTCACTGGATCGCTTTGCCGGCATCAAAGAAATGCCGCCATTTCAATGATTGTATACACACAACATTTAGCAATGCACCAACGTTTTTAGTATTTCACATGGCTTAAAAAGAAAGGTTGTTTTGTATTTATTCAAACATTTAGATATGTACCTGTATGCATGTATACATGCGTTTATTGACAAATGTTGCGTTTATATTGAATTCCTGAACACTAAAATCTCTCTCTCTCTCTCTCTCTCTCTCTCTCTCTCTCTCTCTCTCTCTCTCTCTCTCTCTCTCTCTCTCTCTCTCAAAGATCTACTACAGGTAACATGGAGTAATGAGGCTAGAGGCTAATGTACATTTGACGTCAAAAAAGTAAATACGTATTTTTTTCTAGTTACGGGATATTGTCTACGGATGTTATTTTTTGAAATTCACTGTTCAATGATTTAATAACAAATCTATTGACTGTCTGGGATTAAAAAAAACGATTTTTATTATCAACTGAATGCTTAACATTGGTCATTTAGACATAACACTTGGGTATCGTTTGGATTCGGGAAAATGGGGAATAAATAATCATACTATATTTCTAATGATGTAGGTTATTTTATTTGTTGACTCACCAGAATTTTTTATTATGCAGTTATTGCGGCAAAGAAAAACTTGAGACAAAAAGAAATATAATAGATATGAAAAAGCAGATAAAACAATTATAAATTTCTTTATCAAATCAGAGACGTAAATGTTATTTATGTCTCTGATCAAATCGATTTCTGATTAATCTCTCTCTCTCTCTCTCTCTCTCTCTCTCTCTCTCTCTCTCTCTCTCTCTCTCTCTCTCATCATACATATGTAGTGTTTAGCATGTAAATGTTATGGCATTTTATATATCTTATTTCTGAAAACTTTAAAAGTAAAAAGTAAATCCATAAATTGCGTTTGATGTAAGATTTTAAAAGATTATTGCAAATGTTTCTCGACTTGTTGCAATACTGCTGTTGTCATAGGCAAAATCCCATCGTGAGCTCTGGACCGGTAAATGTCCGAGTAAAAATAAACTGGCGACTTCGAGAGAATAATGCGTATATCTCCGCTATTGTAAGACCCATCAACTTAAAATTCGGCAGGAGTGTATCTCAAACATTACTTTTATGAAAAATACATGCACGTTGCGAGTGTTTTAAAGATTAATTGATACTTTAGGATTTTGAAGCGAGCTGTAGTTTTCTATCTGGGTCAGAGTTCGACCTCTTTCTTTATTTATTGTTTCATTGAAATTAATGTTGAAATGGGCTTGGCCCCTGTGCAGCCACGTAATATTTCTGTTGCATGTATATTTCTTTTTTTCCGTTTAGTCTGAATATACGATAACGTGTGAACTACTTATGAATGTTAGAACTGTGGAAATTACTGCATCAAATTTTTACCGAATAAATTTACGTGTTACTGATTTCGTTATTTCTACATTTATAAAGATTCTATCAATCCTGCTGAAATAAAACAGTCAAACATAATAGTAAACGACACGAACAAAAATTCTCAACACTGAAATACATGGGTAAACTGCATCAGTCATTGTTTTAGGACTTCCCCTAATAGTTGTTACACGAATCCGAGATCCACACCTCAAAATTCTATTTTCGATTTATTTACGACGAAAATCAAGCTCGGGTCTTTTCACCCCCCCCCCCCCCCCTCCAGACAAAAACACGCGTCAATATTTCAAATGACATCGCACTGTTACCAAACCTAAATAGTCAGACATCTTACACTTTGTTTTTCATCTCATACAAAAACTCAGCTCTTCTCCCGGGCGGAAACGCCCCAAATTCAAACACAAATTCGGGAATTATTTCGCGTCAGCCATATTTTGAGACACCTGCAAAGGCTGTGTGTTCTAATCTCGCCGGAGCCAAGATTTGTTCTTTCTCTCTATTTCTTTCTCTGCTTTTTATTTAATTTTCTAACTAAAATAATCAACATAAAAGGGTTGTTGGACTGTAGTACAAGTTGAAAAACACTCTTCAATTAAGATTTAGACAAAAACAGTCTTTTATTATTAGGGTCTTCCGTCTTCAGCGGAAGACCCTCTATTCTTATTGTTATTAGGGTCTTCCGTTTACAAAGGCAGACCCTCTTTTTTTCTTCGGTTTCTTTTTATTACAGGTTATTAGACCTGTTATTAAGTAAAAAGACCTCTTATTTGATATGAAATAAAATGGGACTGGTCCTTAAAATTAAGGATCCTACAGGTGTATAATCCTTCATACATCGCTCTTTTAGATCACATCTGCATTTCCTGATATGTTTCGTTGATGAAAGGTCATTTCCTGTTCTAAAAATCGGACGGAAGACCTCCTCGTTGCTCGCAACGAGATCGTGTCTAGTTAAGGTCTTCCGTTTCCAACGGAAGACCTTATTGTTTTCGTACTGTTTCTTATTATTATTATTATTATTTTTTTCCACAAAATTTGTGCACGCGATATCTCGAAAACTATTCGGCCGATTTCGACCATTTTTTCACAGATGATTGCCAGTGGTCATAATTCTAGAAGTTTTTTGAAATTTTGAAATCGGCACTTCCGGTTCCGATTTACGGCCGATTTTGTAAGTTTTTACGACCCATTTTGTGCAGACATAAACTCAGAGACTATAAGAGATATAAATATGAAATTTTCAGGATAGGTAGACCATAGTTTGAAGATGTGCAGAACGTATTTTTTTTGCGCCAGTGGCGCCATTCCTTTGAGCTCGCCTAGGCTCGAAAATTGGATACGAATTTTGCATCAAAAACTTCATACATTTTGATCTGTATCTTTTTATCAGTTAATATTTTGTTAAGACATATATTACAAAAGTGGTAGATAATCAAAAGTTCTTTCCAAAAAATTTAAGAAAAAGGGGCTGGCCCCTTTATTTAGGGGCCAAAACACTTATAAACTCTAATACAAATAACTTAAAAACGATAAAGATTTTGTAATGCATTATAGAAGCAAAGTTGTTGATCGTACCAATATCTATTAGAAAAAATCATTGGCACGCCCATTTATTACGTAATTAGGAATTTTTAGGGGCCAGAGTATTTAAACTTTGACGCAATATAACTAGAAAAGTAAACATATTTTGTTAGACATCGTAGAAGAGAAAATGTTTGAATTTATGATTTAAATCGATTCCACTTATCACAACACGAATTTCCGTCCCCATTAGGGATCTAGAGGGCTGGCCCCTTAAATATTCAAACATTTGTATCTCAAAAATGATAAACAATTTTTAATAGATGTAAGAACAAAAAATGTTAGAATTTGTAAGACCTTTCGATTGAATTCAAGAATAAGGGGCTGGCCCCTTAAATTAGGGGCCAAGACACTCGTTAACTCTATTACAGATAACTTAAAAATGATAAAGATTTCGTAATGCATTATAGAAGCAAAGTTGTTGATCGTAACAATATCTATCAGGGAAAATCATTGCCACGCCCATTTATTACGTAATTAGGGATTTTTAGGGGCCAAAGTACTTAAACTTTGACGCAATATAACTAGAAAAGTAAAAATATTTTGTTAGACATCGTAGAAGAGAAAATGTTTGAATTTATGATTAAAATCGATTCCACTTATCACAACACGAATTTCCGTCCCCATTAGGGATCTAGAGGGCTGGCCCCTTAAATATTCAAACATTTGTATCTCAAAAATGATAAACAATTTTTAATAGATGTAAGAACAAAAAATGTTAGAATTTGTAAGACCTTTCGATTGAATTCAAGAATAAGGGGCTGGCCCCTTAAATTAGGGGCCAAGACACTCGTTAACTCTATTACAGATAACTTAAAAATGATAAAGATTTCGTAATGCATTATAGAAGCAAAGTTGTTGATCGTAACAATATCTATCAGGAAAAATCATTGCCACGCCCATTTATTACGTAATTAGGGATTTTTAGGGGCCAAAGTTCTTAAACTTTGAGACAATATATCTAGAGAAGGAGACATATTTTGTAAGCTTTGTAAAAGAGAAAATGCTTGCGTTGATAATTCTAATCGATTCCATCAATCAAAACACATATATTTGTCTCCATTAAGGATCTAGAGGGCTGGCCCCTTAAATATTCAATCATTTGTATCTCAAATATGATCAACAATTTTAGATACGTGTAATAACAAAAAATGTTAGAATTTGTGAGACCTTTCGACCGAATTCAAGAAAAAGGGGCTGGACCCTTAAATTAGGGGCCAAGCCACTCGTAAAGTCTTTTTCATATACCTTAAAAACCATAAAGATTTTATTATGCATTACAGAAACAAAGTTGTTGATCATAACTATATCAGTTTGTAAAACGCATTGCCACACCCATTGATAACGTAATTATTGATTTTAGGAGACTAAACTCTTAAATCTTTAATATGCAAAATGTGAAAAAGCAAAACACTTTGTTATGCATTTTAAAGGATATTGACAATCGTATACATTATCTGAAAGGGAGTGTTTGAGGTGGAATTCAGAAATTTTATTGATATTTTAATCGTATCGTTTAAAAATTGAACGGAAGACCTACTCGTTACTCGTAACGAGATCGTATCTAGTTATTATTATTTTTTTCCACAAATTTTGTGCACGCGATTTCTCGAAAACTGTTCGACCGATTTTAACCATTTTTTCACAGAAGATGAGACTTGATATAAACTTCATACATTTTTGAGATTTTTCCTGTCGTCACTTCCGGTACCGATTTATCGGCCATTTTGCACATTTTTACGACCCTTTTTGTGCAGAGTTGATCTCAGAAACTATCAGAGATATGACTATGAAATTTTCAGGATAAGTAGTCTATAGTTTGAAGTTGTGCACTATTGTGTTGTTTTGCGCTAATGGCGCTATTTCTTGGAGCTCGCCTAGGCACGAAAATTGGGTACGAATTTTCATTCAAAATTTTCACACGTTTTGATTTATATCTTTTTATCAGTTGATATTTTGTTAAGACATATATAACAAAAGTGGTAGAAAATCAATAGTTCTTTCCAACAAAATCCAGAGAAAGGGGCTGGCCTCTTTATTTAAGGGCTAAGGCACTCTTAAAGTCTATTACAAATAACTTAAAAAAGATAAAGATTTTGTAATGCATTATTGAAGCAAAGTTGTTGATCGTACCAATATCTATTAGAAAAAACCATTGCCACGCCCATTTATTGCGTAATTAGGGAGTTTTAGGGGCCATAGTACTTAAACTTTGACGCAATATAACTAGAAAAGTAGACATATTTTGTTAGACATCATAGAAGAGAAAATGGTTGAATTAATGATTTAAATCGATTCCAGTTATCAAAAAACGAATTTCTGTCCCCATTAGGAATCTAAAGGGCTGGCCCCTAAAATATTCAATCATTTGTATCTCAAAAATAATCAACAATTTTAGATGGGTGTAAGAACAAAAAATGTAAGTATTCTTAAGACCTTTTCAAAGAAATAAAAAAAAGGGCTGACCCCTTAAATTAGGGGCCAAAGCACTCGAAAACTCTATTACAAATAACTTAAAAACGATGAAGATTTTGTAATGCATTATAGAAGCAAAGTTGTTGATCGTAACAATATCAGTTTGTAAAACTCATTGCCACACCCATTAATGACGTAATTAGGAATTTTTAGGGGAGTAAAACCTTAAATCTTTAATGTGCTGTATGTTTAAATGTGAGTGGAAATTCTGAAACTTCATTGATATTTTAATGGTATCGTTCGAAAAATTGAACGGAAGACCTCCTCGTTACTCGTAACGAGATCGTATCTAGTTATTATTATTATTATTATTATTTTTTTCCACGAATTTTGTGCACGCGATTTCTCGAAAACTATTCGGCCGATTTCGACCATTTTTTCTCAGATGAAAGCCAGTGGTCATAATTCTAGAAGTTTTTTGAAATTTTGAAATCGGCACTTCCGGTTCCGATTTACGGCCGATTTTGTCAGTTTTTACGACCCATTTTGTGCAGACATAAACTCAGAGACTATCAGAGATAGGAATATGAAATTTTCAGGATAGGTAGACCATAGGTTGAAGTTGTGCACAATGTAGTTTTTTGGCGCCACTGGCGCCATTTCTATGAGCTCGCCTAGGCTCGAAAATTGGGTACGAATTTCGAATCAAATTTTTCATACGTTTTGATCTGTATCTTTTTATGAGTTGATATTTTGTTAAAACATATATTACAAAAAAGGTAGATAATTGAAAGTTCTTTCAACAAAATCAAGAAATAGGGGCTGGCCCCTTAAATTAGGGGCCAAGACACTCATAAACTCTATTACAAATAACATAAAAACGATAAAGATTTTGTAATGCATTATAGAAGCAAAGTTGTTGATCGTACCAATATCTATTAGGAAAAATCATTGCCACGCCCATTTATTACGTAATTAGGGATTTTTAGGGGCCAAAGTACTTAAACTTTGAAGAAAAATAACTAGAGAAGTATACATAGTTTGTTAGATATCATAGAAGAGAAAATGTTTGAATAAATGATTTAAATTGATTCCACTTATCAAAACACGAATTTCTGTCCCCATTAAGGATCTAGAGGGCTGGCCCCTAAAATATTCAATCATTTGTCTCTCAAAAGTGATCAACAATTTTAGATGGATGTAAGAACAAAAAATGTTAGTATTCATGAGACCTTTCGTATAAAATCAAGAAAAAGGGACTGGCCCCTTTTTTTAGGGGCCAAGGCACTCTTAAACTCTATAACAAATAACTTAAAAACGATAAAGATTTTGTAATGCATTATAGAAGCAAAGTTGTTGATCGTACCAATATCTATTAGGAAAAATCATTGCCACGCCCATTTATTACGTAATTAGGGATTTTTAGGGGCCAAAGTACTTAAACTTTTACGAAAAATAACTAGAGAAGTATACATATTTTGTTAAACATCATAGAATAGAAAATGTTTGAATAAATGATTTCAATTGATTCCACTTATCAAAACACGAATTTCTGTCCCCATTAAGGATCTAGAGGGCTGGCCCCTAAAATATTCAATCATTTGTATCTCAGAAATGATCAACAATTTTACATGGGTGTAAGAACAAAAAATATTTGTATTCTCAAGACCTTTTCGATCAAATCAAGAAAAAGGGGCTGGTCCCTTTTTTTAGGGGCCAAGGCACTCGTAAACTCTATTACAAGTAACTTAAAAACGATAATAATTTTGTAATGCATTATAGAAGCAAAGTTGTTGATCGTACCAATATTTTTTTGAAAATATCATTGCCACGCCCATTTATTACGTAATTAGGGATTTTTAGGGGCCAAAATACTTAAACTTTGACGAAAATTAACTAGAGAAGTATACATATTTTGTTAGACATCATAGAAGAGAAAATGTTTGAATCTATGATTTAAATCGATTCCACTTATCAAAACACGAATTTCTGTCCCCATAAAGGATCTAGAGGGCTGGCCCCTAAAATATTCAATCATTTGTATCTCAAAAATGATCAACAATTTTAGATGGATGTAAGAACAAAAAATGTTAGTACTCATGAGACCTTTCGTATAAAATCAAGAAAAAGGGCCTGGTCTCTTTTTTAGGGACCAAGGCACTCTTTAACTCTATTACAAATAACTTAAAAACGATAAAGATTTTGTAATGCATTATAGAAGCAAAGTTGTTGATCGTACTAATATCTATTAGAAAAAAATATTGCCACGCCCATTTATTACGTAATTAGGGATTTTTAGGGGCAAAGAACTTAAACTTTGACGCAATATAACTAGAGAAGTAGAAATATTTTGTTAGACATCATAGAAGAGAAAATGTTTGAATTTATGATTTAAATAAATTCCACATGTGAAAACACGAATTTCTGTCCCCATTAAGGATTTAGAGGGCTGGCCCCTAAAATATTCAATCATTTGTATCTTAAAAATGAACAACATTTTTAGATGCATGTAAGAACAAAATATGTTAGTATTCGTGAGACCTTTCGAATAAACGGAAGAAAAAGGGGCTGGCCCCTTCAATTAGGGACCAAGACACTCGTAAAGTCTTTTACACATACCTTAAAAACGATGAAGATTCTGTAATAAATTATAGAAACAAAGTTGTTGATCGAAACAATATCAGTTTGTAAAACTCATTGCCCGACCAATTGATGACGTATTTATGGATTTTCAGGGACTAAAACCTTAAATTTTTAATGTGCTGTATCTGAAAAAGCAAAACTCTTTGTAAAGCATTTTAAAGGATATTGTGAATCGTATACATTATCTAAAAGGAAGTGGTTGAGGGAGAATTCTGAAATTTCATTGATATTTTAATCGAATCGTTTAAAAAATTGAACGGAAGACCTACTCGTTACTCGTAACGAGATCGTATCTAGTTATTAAGGTCTTCCGTTTCCAACGGAAGACCTTATTGTTATTGCTTTGTTTCTTTTCCCCTATTATTATTATTTTTTTTTTCTTTGACGTTTTCTCAAAAAGGCTTTAGCCGATTTTCATGAAACTTTCAGATCTCACTGAGCACAAAATTTGTAAGAAATTTATCGATCAAATTTTTGGTCGTCACTTCCGGTCCCGAGATATTAAAGATTTTATGTTTTTACTTGTTCACGCGTTTTCTCAAAAAGTATCAAAGATAAAACTTTCAAATTTTCAGTGGTGGTAGAGAGTCGTTAGCCGCAGTGTCTCTCACATATCCGAACGTCTGCCGTCACTTCCGGTCGTCATCGGAAGGAAATGAATAACCTTAATTTTTCAATTTTTTGGATTTGAATTTTTTTTATTTTTTCATTCGATAAAGACGCTCTCAAAACTTCAGAATATGAAATTTGTTTTAAAATCAATCCACGCATTCTTGAGATTTTGGACTCCAAAGTTCTGAAGCGAGGGTCCGCGTAGCTCAGTCGTTAGAGTGGTGGACTTGTGCCCAGGCGACCCGGGTTCAGTCCCTGAGTGCCGAATCTTTTTTCTCTCTTATTTGTGTTTTGATTAATGGTTTTATCTTTAAAATGATGGATTTGAATGTTTTCCGTTTTATTTTTGTCATAGATAAAAAAAAAAAATAGCGGCTTTTTTTCAGTACAAATATAGAGCAAATTCTGTCAGCAGCTCTCTAAATTCCGACGCTCGTCGCATTGCCGACATCAAAGACATGCCGCCGAAGTGCCCCTGCAGTTCGACCGCATTAGTGTTCGTTGGGTCGCTTTGCCGGCATCAAAGAAATGCCGCCATCTCAACTGTATGCACACAACATTTAGCAATGCACCCACGTTATTCTACTCGGCTTAAAAAGGAGGACTGCTTAGTATTTAATCCCATATATAGATGCACACATGCATGTATACATGCGTTTATTGACATAGTTTGCTTATATATTGATTTCCTGAACATTACAAAACACTATGTAATCTCTCTCTCTCTCTCTCTCTCTCTCTCTCTCTCTCTCTCTCTCTCTCTCTCTCTCTCTCTCTCTCTCTCTCAAGTACAAATGTTTTACCATTTGAATAAGAACTAGTACAGGTAACATGCAGTGAATTGGATAGAAACTAAATGTACATTGGCGTCCAAAAATTATACATATTTTTATCAAGTTACGGGATAATGTCTATGGATTCAAATAATTTGAAATTCATTGTTTAATGATTGTCTTCTTACTGATTGAAAGTCAACCCTAAAAAGTCATTTATATTAAAGATGGTGTACTTTTTCCTTTTTTTGTGCATGTCTACATACTGATACAAATCTGTTGCCTGTCGGGATTAAGAAAAACCTCCGAAGTTTATACACGTAACTATACAAACAAACGGGTGACTGCGACAAGGTTTAAAAACTGACCACCCGTTTATGAGTATTTGAGCCTAAGAATATATAGATGTAAAAAAAAAAATCAACAGTTACATCTTTCAAACAACGCTTATACATTGTTCTAACATATGTATTTTATTTAGAAATTGTGTAATATGTGATATTTAGAATTTAATATTCTACGTTTAATATAGAAGTCACCGACCGACCCCCCCCCCCCCCCTCCCAATTCATAAAATCATTTAGTTTTTCTGGCCCGATTTTACTTGATCTTTGATCTTGGGCCTTTAATTTCAACTAAATACCATTCTAGATTACTGTACTAATTACCAGACCAATTCGTTCATTAATAACAGAGTTATGAAGGTTTTGGCATTTGAGTTTCAATTGTCGTGTTTGACATGTACTTTAAAAAAAATTCTAACTCCCAAGCCCTTCACTCAATCCTAATGAAAATTCGTGAAAGTGGACCTCGGACCCCATTCTGTTTGTCTGTGAAATATGCAGCGGATTGAACAATTAAGACTAAATTCCTGAATTAAACGGCGCTTAATGCCTATACGTGGAAATTAAATTTACACAGTACACCCACCGACCCCCCCCCTTTCGTTTTCACAAAATCATTTAGTTTTTCTGGCCTGATTTTACTGGATCTGTCATCTTGAACCTTTTTTTTCAACCTACTTCAAGTCTAGATTACTGTACTAATGACCAGACCTATTCGTTCATTTTTAAGAAAGATATGAATTTTTTGGCATTCGAGTTTTGATTGGCTTGCTGGACATGTACTGTAGAAAAAAATTCTAACTCCCGAGCCCCTTACTCAATCCTAATGAAATTTTGTGTACATGTACCTCGGACCCAATTCTTATTTTCTGCCAAATATGCAGCGGATTGAACAATTAAGAAGAAATTCCTGAGATCAAACGGCGACTATAGCCTGTACGGGGACTTAAAATTTACACAGTACAAGGGATGTAAGCAGCCGCGTATTATTTCTGTTGCATGTATATTTCTTGGTTTCTGTTTAGTCTGTATCTACGATAGCGTGTGAACTACTTATGAATGTTAGAACTGTGGAAAATACTGTCATCAAATTGTTACTGATTTCGTTATTTCTACATTTATAAAGATTTTATCAATCCTGCTGAAATAAAACAGTCAAACATAATAGTAAACGACACGAAAAAACATTCTCAACACTGAAATACATGGGTAAAATGCATCAGTCATTGTTTAAGGACCTCCCCTAGTTGTTGTTAACCGAATCCGAGATCCACACCTCAAAATTCTATTTTCGATTTATTAAGACGAAAATCAAGCTCGGGTCTTTTTACCCCCCTCCGGACACAAACACGCATCAATATTTCAAATGACCTCGCACTGTTACCAAACCTGAATAGTCAGACATCTTACACGTTGTTTTTCATCTCATACAAAAACTCAGCTCCTCTGCCGGGCGGAAACGCCCAAAATTCAAAGACAAATTCGGGAATTATTTAGCGTCAGCCATGTTTTGAGACACCTGCAAAGGCTGTGTGTTCTATTCTCGCCGGAGCCAAGATTTGTTCTTTCTCTATTTCTTTCTCTCCTTTTTATTTAATTTTCTAACTAAAATATTCAACATAAAAAGGTTGTTGGATTGTAGTATAAGTTGAAAACCACTCTTCAATTTAGATTTAGACAAAAACAGTCTTTTATTATTAGGGTCTTCCGTCTTCAGCGGAAGACCCTTCTATTCATATTGTTATTAGGGTCTTCCGTTTACAAAGGAAGACCCTCTTTTTTTTCTTCGGTTTCTTTTTATTACAGGTCATTAGACCTGTTATTAGGTCAAAAGACTTCTTATTTAATATGAAATAAAATGGGGCTGGTCCTTTAAATAAGGGATCCAACGGGGTGTATAATCCTTCATCCATCGCTCTTTTAGATCACATCTGCATTTCCTGATATGATTTGTTGATGAAGATAAAAAGCAAGGTCATTTCCTCTTCTAAAAATCGGACGGAAGACCTCCTCGTTGCTCGCAACGAGATCATGTCTAGTTATTATTATTATTTTTTTCCACAAATTTTGTGCACGAGATTTCTCAAAAACTATTCGACCGATTTCGACCATTTTTTCAGAGAAGATGAGACTTGATGTAAACTTTATACGTTTTTGAGATTTTTCCTGTCGGCACTTCCGGTACCGATTTATCGGCCATTTTGTACATTTTTACAAGATATTTTGTGCAGAGGAGATCTCAGAAACTATCAGAGATATGACTATGAAATTTTCAGGATAGGTAGTCTATAGTTTGAAGTTGTGCACTATTATGTTGTTTTACGCCAGTGGCGCCATTTCTTGGAGCTCGCCTGGGCTCGAAATTTGAGTACGAATTTTCATTCAATATTTTCATACGTTTTCATCTGTATCTTTTTATCAGTTGATATTTTGTTAAGACATATATTACAAAAGTAGTAGGTAATTAAACGTTCTTTCCAACGAAATCAAGAAAAAGGGGCTGGCTCCTTAAATTAGGGGCCAAGACACTCGTAAACTCTATTACAAATAACTTAAAAATGATCAAAATTTTGTAATGCAATATAGAAGCAAAGTTGTTGATTGTAGCAATATTTATCAGGTAAAATCATTTTACACCCATTTATGACGTAATTAGGGATTTTTAGGGGCCAAAGTACTTAAACTTTGATGCAATATATCTAGAGAAGGAGACATATTTTGTTAGGCAATGTAGAAAAGAAAATGTTTGCATTGATGATTCTAATCTATTCCACTTATCAAAACTCTAAAGTCTGTCCCCATTAAGGATCTAGAGGGCTGGCCCCTTAAATATTCAATCATTTGTATCTCAAAAATGAACAACAATTTTAGATGGGTGTAAGAACAAAAAATGTTAGTATTCGTGAGACCTTCCGATTGAACTCAAGAAAAAGGGGCTGGCCCCTTTAATGAGGGGCCAAGACACTCGTAAACTCTATTACAGATAACTTGAAAACAATCAAGATTTCAAATATCTTTGGTACCTAGCCTTTTTAAAAAATTGATACCAGCGAGATTTTAGTCACTGTAAGTGATTGAGACACAAACTTTTATAAATGATAAACAATCGATTGAAGATATATTTAACGGGTTTTCTTTTGTCAACCGTCACTTCCGTTACTCACCAGAAGAGTTCAAACAATTCATTTTTTTCACAAGTTTAACTGATTATCTTTGGTCTTTCATCTTCCATGATTAACAGTGGTGTACACTAAACAAATGTATAAAAAAAATCCTAGCTTTTATTTTCATAAACCTCTTTTGTTCGTCCGTTTTCGGTCTCGAGACAAAAAACCTCGATGCACCAAGATCGCAGATTTGGCAGAGAATATCGATATTTCATCGTATCATATGAAAACAAAATCGGACGGAAGACCTACTCGTTACTCGTAACGAGATCTAGTTATTATTATTTTTTTCCACGAATTTTGTGCACACGATTTCTCGAAAACTATTCGGCCGATTTCGACCATTTTTTCACAGATGATTGCCAGTGGTCATAATTCTAGAAGTTTTTTGAAATTTTGAAATCGGCACTTCCGGTTCCGATTTACGGCCGATTTTGTAAGTTTTTACGACCAACTTTGTGCAGACATAAACTCAGAGACTATCAGAGATGTGAATATAAAATTTTCAGGATAGGTAGACCATAGTTTGAAGTTGTGCACAATGCAATTTTTTTACGCCAGTAGCGCCATTTCTTTGAGCACGCCTAGGCTCGAAAATTGGGTACGAATTTCGAATCAAAATTTTCATACGTTTTGATCTGTATCTTTTTATGAGTTGATATTTTATTAAAACATATATAATAAAAGTAGTAGATAATCAAACGTTCTTTCCAACAAAATCAAAAAAATGGGGCTGGCCCCTTAAATTAGGGGCCAAGACACTCGTAAACTCTATTACAAATAACATGAAAACGATTAAGATTTTGAAATGCATTATAGAAGCAAAGTTGTTAATCGTAACAATATCTATCAGGTAAAATCCTTGCCACGCCCATTTATTACGTAATTAGGGATTTTTAGGGGCCAAAGTACTTAAACTTTGACGCAATATATCTAGAGAAGTAGACATATTTTGTTAAGCATTGTAGAAGAGAAAGTGTTTGCATTGATGATTCTAATCGATTCAATTAATTAAAATAACAATGTATGTCCCCATTAAGGATCTAGAGGGCTGGCCCCTAAAATATTCAATCATTTGTATCTCAAAAATGATCAACAATTTTAGATGAGTGTAAGAACAAAAAATGTTAGAATTCTTAAGACATTTTCAAAGAAATCAAGAAATAGGGGCTGGCCCCTTTAATAAGGGGCCAAGACACTCGTAAACTCTATTACAGATAACTTAAAAACGATAAAGATTTTGTAATGCAAAATAGAAGCAAAGTTGTTGATCGTTACAATATCTATCAGGAAAAATCATTGTCACGCCCATTTATTACGCAATTAGGGATTTTTAGGGGCCAAACTACTTAAACTTTGACGCAATATATCTAGAAAAGGAGACATATTTTGTTAAGCATTGTAGAAGAGAAAATGTTTGCATTGATGATTCTAATCGATTCCATTAATCAAAACACCAATGTATGTCCCCATTAGGGATCTAGAAGGATGGCCCCTAAAATATCCAATCATTTGTATCTAAAACATGAATAACAATTCTAGATAAGTGTTTGAACAAAAAATGTTAGTATTCGTTAGACCTTTCGAATGAACTCAAGAAAAAAGGGCTGGCCCCTTAAATTAGGGGCCAAGACACTTGTAAACTCAATTACACATACCTTAAAAACGATCAAAATTTTGTAATGATTATAGAAACAAAGTTGTTGATCGTAACATTATCAGTTTGTAAAAATCATTTCAAAACCCATTGATGACGTCATTAGGGATTTTAGGGGAATAAAATCTTAAATCTTTAATGTGCTGTATGTGAAAAAGCAAAACTCTTTGTTAAGCATTTTAAAGGATATTGACGATGGTATATAATATCTGAAATGGAGTGGTTATCTCAAATTTCATTGATATTTTAATCGTATCGTTTAAAAATTGAACGGAAGACCTACTCGTTACTCGTAACGAGATCGTATCTAGTTGTTGCTACTACATTTGTTCGAAGATTGGTTGTGACGTTAAGAGACGAAGCCGATTATTTCAAACGCTTGTGACCGACACAACACAACGAAGGAATTTGAAGTAAACGGACAAACCTAGGTAAAACTCTAGTTTCAGGCATAATTTGCCAAAGGCTTCTAAGTTTTCTGTTTTTTAGATTACGATTCGTATAATAGTAAAGAATGTTGTTGTACATGCCTGAGAATGAGAAAAATAAACCCCTAGTAAGCATACCAATTGGGGGACATTCAAAGAAACAATAAATTACAAGTCATTATACGAAAAATTAATTACGTCGTATTTGCCTTTTTTTCTTAGACAAGTAGTCAAGTGTACGAATGTATTCATAAGGAAAGATGAAAAAAGGGACACTCAGTTGGAGTTCATGGCTGTTAGAAATGACAACCACGAGTGATGTAGTTAGGAAGATAGATTAAAACAGTTTAAGTTTTAGATTATTGGTTGGATTTTTTTTGTCGTTGCCATTTATATAATATGTAGTTAGTTATTTCAAATGTACAGTTATATAATCATACAATCAGCAGGCATTTGTTTCTACAGGTGAAGCGTGTACATAACCGATCAAAGCTATTTTCTGAAGTTCTACCACCTTTTATTTGAATTAGTAGTTTGTTATCTAATGGCCGCCAGTCAGCATCACAGAGCGTGATCACCACTTTGCTTGGGTGTCGTATCGGGTTACTGAACGTAAACACCAAGGACAAACACGACGACGGAGAGTGATCACTTGACACATCCACACACAGAGTCGGGGATGGTCATCTAGAGATTATACGATCTAACTTGATGATACTTCTACACAAGGTACAGCTTTTCTGGCCAAATGGTTGAGACAATTTTTTTAAATACCAAATTTTCACTACTTTAAAACTATCTCCCTTATAACGAGAGCGTGACCCTTCATTTGAAGAAACTTGAATACTTTTCACCAGATAATGCTTTCGGCAAAGGTTGGTTAAAATACTCAGTGGGTTTTACGAAAGACGAATAGGGACACATAAAAAAAAATTTTTTTTCTCGTAATTACAAGAACAGATCTCATTATTTTCTCGTTATTACGAGATCTTTTCTCGTAATAACAAGATTAAAATATTTTTTTATGTGGCCCTATTCGTCTTTCGTAGGATGTGGAGAAGAAAATAATAATGTGAAAAATTTACGACGACGACGACGCCGACAGATAACAGACAAATTTTGATCAGAAAAGCTCATTTGAGCGTTTGGCACAGGTGAGCTAAAACTATTATAAAAGATCTCATTATGACACTATGAGAAAGACATGATTTCCTATTGTATGTAAAAATAAACGTTTAACATGTTTGAAAACGATGTACATGTAGTTAAAATATTGTAAAACAGCAATTTTATTCTGAGGTTTATTAGTTACTGAAAAATATTGGAATTCTTGTTTACGAATAGCTGTATTAGTATGTTTTCTCGAATCTTTTATAGTTTTATCCATTTAATGGATACTTCAGGCACTTTGCGATATGCAAGGTACCCGAATAAGAATAAAAACGTGTCGCTCTTTTCAACCTTTTCAGTTTGTTTCCCTACTTAGGAAAAACACTGTCCATTTGTAACAGACCAGGTGCTTTTTGATTATATTCTAGTTGTAAAGTGATGTCAAATGTCGTTTGTGTATGGGTTAAAAAACGATGCAATCCAATACTAGTGTCAGTTATCAGAAACAATAGCGTTCACAGACTTATGAAAGAAATGCAGTTCGCACCTTCGTCTGAAAACAATTGTAATCTTAATACCCTACACACAATTCATTTACTTAAAAACATAAAAGTGTGCTACTTATGTCAATCTGACCGGAAAAACCCCCATACCAGGCTTTGAAAGAATAAGTTTCCCTTGAAAACTGATCTCTTTGATTCTATCTTTTATAATTTGCAGATTCGTCATCTTCCAATGAACAAAACAAATCTTATTAGTAAGGCAATAGAGAAGCCTTTTTCATTTATTTTTTTCCCCACAAAATTTTTATGTTTTTATATTGACACTGGTGAAAAGGATGTTGAAAATAGCTTAAACGACCCCTTAAAACGACAAAAGTACATTTGTATATTTTTTTGTTATCTCGACCCTTGCCATGGTGTTTTGATTGTGATACTCATGAATTAGGAATGATATATTACAAGCAAAGTTTTGTAAATTCCAATGATAAATCTAAAGATCCTGACCTTCCACTTTGGAAAGACGAGGTATACAAGGACGAGGAAGGGATAGGACAAGATAAACAGGATAAACATCAGGATCCGCTTAGGCCAGCTGGCCCTCTCTAGGGACCCCATCCCGTAGTACCAGGACTTCATCAGCTTTTGTTGGCAGCTAGGGTGGGCCACAAACTAAAAGTAAATCACTCAAGTTCAACGAAAAAACTTTAGGCTTCATGTAAAATAATAAAATTATTTGGTCCAATTGTATATCATAGTTTATGGATGTTGTAAAACAGTTCCTTCCTTTCTTATTTGACGATGCACAAAACGTTTTCTTCATTGGGAAGAATTAACAAAAAAAATCGGACAAAAAGCTTTAATCTTTAAAAACAGGCAAATTTATATTAATCTGCGTTTTTTCCTAACGATCAGAACACTGTGTACAGTTCAACCTTTTCCAGATGATACCTTTTTCTCTTTGTAAAAAAGCGCAAGCTTAAATCTCGCTAAACTCTCGAAGTGGTTGAAGCGTGGTTTTCCCGCCTTATTTAGAATTATCTCCAATTCCTGTTGCGTGCGGACACGGTCCAGTAGTTTCACGGTGTACTCACTTAGTTGCTCTGCAAGATCCTTATACTCTTTCTACAACACCAAATGATTTGAAAAATATAATTGTAGAAAACGAATTAGTTATTATATTGGATCTACTTTCTTTCAAGTCTAAGTAAATTTATATTGAAATAACCAATCACAAATCCAATGTTACACGTATTCTTTAATGTTAGCAATTCTTTATGTGCAAAACAGGTAAAGAATTAAATATAAATAAATTACTGATTGTTTTATAGCAATAATCATAATTTTGGTGTTTGACAGGTTAGCATAGAATGCATGTCCCCTGAGTTTGTAACTTCACTTCGATAACCACAGAGTCACAATTTAACACACCAAAAGTCTTGATTACTTTAACCAAATACAGCATTATGATCAAATGAATTCGACCTAATTGAAGGGAGGAAGTTTCTGTATAATTCTTGCTTTATTAAAACTAAAATCAATGCCCCTTTTTGGTTAATTTCTAAAAATTAGAAAAAAAAACACATTTCCTGACTCCAAATTAGTCAAAGAGAAACCTAACTACGCATTATTTCTTGAAAACCTTGACATTCACATGTAATAAACAGTCCGTACAGCATCAGTATCAATATAAAATCCTTCCTGAAAAATCGTTCGTTCAGAATGCATAGCTACAGGTACCTAAGTATTTCTGTTAAAAGACAACTGAAATAGGGAAGAGAGATTGCGAAAATTTTGGTGTATGCCAGCCGCTAATTAATTCTTTTACTGTTTTGAAGGAAACAGTTGATCCTGTCCTTTTGTATTTGGCGTTCTACAACTCAACAAAAAATGGATAAAAACTTAAATACTTTTAAATACACAGTGGATTTGTGTTTTCATTGACTTCTTTAAACTTGAGAAATAAAAACAAAATTTTTAATTAATCACATCCACATTTTGTACATGCAATTTTTGGTCAAAACTTGAGAATGATGAATTTAACAGAAGATGAGCGTACCTTGAAGTATTTCTCGACCCTGGACAGACTTTTGAGCTCGGCGCCAAGTTCAAACGCCGTGAATATCGGGTCCTTACTGGACAGTGATATGTATGCCTCACTGGCCAGGCCCCGGTATGCGTTCAGGCGATATTTCGCAGACCGTAGCATGTCAAACTTCATTTTGTTTGTGCATTCCTGGCAAGCGCAGCGGAACTTGTGCGGCTTCTGGATTATCTCCCCTCGTAGAAGCAACAACTGCACGATTTCGTACTGGTTTTTCTGGGACGCCAGGATCAGGGGTGTGATGTCGGGGGAGAATTGAGATTCTTCAAAGCTAGTTTTAAAGAAGTGGTCCTCGTCTCCCAGCTTCTTTCTCTCTTTCCACATTTCCAGATACCTGCGATGTTTCAGAATTGTCTCTGCTATCTGTATATGACCGGCGCTGATTGCCTGGAGAACCGCCTCGTAGATGTGGCGACCACTGGATCGGTCCAGAAGAACCTCCACCACCTAACAACGACAGAAACCACATTAAATCGCCACAAAATAATGACAGAAACCACGCGAAATCACCACCTAACAATGACAGAAACCACATTAAATCACAACCTAATAATGACAAAAACCACAAGAAATTGCCACTTACCAATGACAGAAACCACATGAAACCACCACCTTACAATTCTGTAAAGACTAGTACTACCAATGAGCTAATTAAAAAACTGAATTTTACTAATTTTACAACGATTTATATAAAAGTTCTACAACGTATATTAATATCTCTCGATGGTACGGATATTAGCGAGAGGGGGTCATTGATGTGGGAGGAAGCCCGAGTACTTGGAGAGAACCCAGTAATTATATGCATGATCAAATTTAGTGAAAGGTCAAGGGTAAGATATGTACTACTTAACATACTCATCGTTTAGACAGTCTTTATTTACTTCCACTCATTTTATGAAAATAACTATATTTTGCTGAATAAAAATATAAAATTTAACAATAAATAAACCCCTTACAGTTTTCAACTCCATAAAGGTCCTTGAAAGTCTCCGATTTTCTGTAATACAGAAGATATAACAAGACCGCTTTAGTCGATTCGATTATATTTTTTCTTTGCCCGATTTGATTATATTTTTTTCTGTGCCCTTTTATACCGGAATAAATCCTTATAAAGACACGCTTTATTGTTGAAATAAAGCAATAAAATATCAGCTAATAGAGATGTTGTTATTTTAACGAATGGACCACATTTTGAATTTTTAGGGTGATTGTAAATATTGCAGTTTCAACCCACTAAGGACATTGTGACGTAAAATGATGTAAATGTGATCGGACAATTTACCCATTTTTCAAGCATTTTGGAAAATTTGATCCGTTCCAAATTCATAAAACTCATTTGATGAATTCATAAAAACCTCAAATCCAAACACCTATTATCTTCCCACACATAAATTGCACAATGACGACTTAACACTTTAATTGCTGTAACTTTTTTTTGTTAATGATCGTGTTGGGTATTTTGACCAATATATCATTCATATCGTCATTAATTGTTTACCTCCAGATGCTCGTTCTTGACAGCCAGTCTGAGCGCCGTCCGTCCTAACGCATCGATACAGTCCACGTTCATTTCCGGCGTCTGGTCCAGTATTCTTTTGACCGACGGAATATCACCAAACTCGGCGGCATGGAGAAACTCTTCCTCTAAGTCGACATTCTGTGAAGATTGATGACATTTATATCTATAAACAAAATCCGACAGACAATGGAAATGATATCTCAGTCTTTTTCTTCCCATGAAGTCGCATTTCATTACAAACTTAATCCTCCTGGTATGATGAAAAATATCTCCAGTCTTAACTTATTCAGTTTTCAGTGCGTTTAACAAAATGTTGCATCAATTCATACCCGCGAACAGTGTTCCCGTACGGAGTACTTTACTCTATCCACATGATTTGCGACCCTTCTCTGATTCATACAGACTAGGCGGTAAAAATGTCTTATTCCTTTGACAGCGACTAATTCCGTCAACAGATTTTTATTTGAAGCTTCCTCTCAATCACTAATTCATTAGCTGCGACATTGGGAATGGTCGAGTATTGGAAATTTTTAACGAAGCATTCAGAATGATTGAAATGTTGTCGAAATTTGACTGTGCAGTCCATAAAACGCCAATTGGACAATTAGATAATTGACGAAAGCTAGTTAAGTTGAATGCAACAAATTACAAGAACGGTCATAATACAATATTGTATATCAAGATAAAGTTAAGTTTTAATTTTTATTTCTTTCAATTTTCAACAATAATTCTTAAATGCATTGCACAAATGCTCCTTAGGGATACATTGGTTACAAAGCAGACAAATGGAAGTTTAACGCTGTTTTTGATAAATTGTAACTTCAGATCAGATCTAATGTTCTTTGCGCCAAATAACAAACTCAGTTTGAATATTAATGCTTCAATTGTAATAGCTAACAGTTCCTTTTATTCCCTTATGTGTTCAACAATGGAAAGCGAGATTCCAGGCTGTGTTAGACACAGTCATTTACAGTGTAATAGGTTGTGATCTCTGTACTGGAAGAAGATAACAGAGATCAATGGTTCCATTACTGATGACAAATCGGTTTGTTACTTTTACTTCTGGCTTTTCTTGCGGAATAACACAAAGGACATTTCCAGGCCGTGGTTCAACTGTCAGAAATTACATGTTGCTCTGTATGCATAAGCGATATGAAATTATATGTACATTTAGTTATAACTACTTGTCATGAAAATTTTGTATTTACTGTCACCCGGTAAATTGTAAATTTTGAATTTACCGGGTGGCAGTAAATTCAAAAAATACAACATGACAACTTGTGGCAGTAAATACAAAATTTACAACATGACAACTTGTGATGTTGTAAATTTTGTATTTACTGCCACCCGGTAAATTCAAAACTTACAACATTACAGATTCATAAATAATTTTAAAAACGATAGATTACATTTAGAACTACGTGATAAGATTTAGCTGTCGAATTTAGGTTGGGGTGGAATGGAAAACGATATTGTTTGCTTACCGTACTGTATAGTGATTTAAATACATATTTTCATATATACTTTTTACGGCATTGCCACAATTAAGATTTTTTGCTGTCCGATATTTAGAAGATTGTGTAAAATGCATTACTTTATTGCAATTTTAAAGCTGATTGGTCCGATTTTTTTGGTTATTACTGTATCAAATAATTTTTCTTAAAAACCAATTATCTTGGAAAGTTATAGACTTTTACCTATATTTACACCAGTAAAATCGATCTCCATTCAAAGTTAGAAATATTCAAAGTAAATAAAAATAATTTCTTAACAACAAATTCAAATGCAACACGGGTACATTGTATGTTTAAGAAAGGGGACCATTGGTTTCGTGTCGCGATTGATTGGGTTTTTTTCAACCTGAATACTACGCATCGATTGCAAACATAACAAATTCAGAAAGATTATCAAAAATGTACATAGATCTATCTTTTATTTGTAACTATTCTTTATTTATAACGTATGTCACCGTCGTAATGCAATCATACATGCCTCGACGCCAAGGGCGGAATCTTTATAAAGGGCGAAATAACGCGGTACCCTTGTATGTATTGTTTGTTTTGTAAAGAAATTTCCTTGAAATATGCTTCAATTGACTGTGAAAACAACTGCAATGCCTATTATAATACACATACTCAGCAAAACCATTGTTTAAAAGCTTACAAAAAATTGATGTAAATCGGACCAAGCAAACGCTGTGAGCATTAATGTAATAGTGTAATATTTTGGACCATTAAGTGCAGTAGGTACACTATTCATAGTCAAATAATTTACTGTTAATTTGAGTGACTTTTTTAGGTGTGTTATTCTACCTTAATGATAAGTGCGACCAGAATTCCTTGGATTGAAGCTGTACAATTGACAACAAGTTTAATATCAAAGCACCACTAAACTTAGACACGACAGGTATGAGCCATCATTAATGTTCACTGCAAACATACGGTCCAATCGATAACCCTGTCATCCCCTGTGCTCCTCATTTATTATTAAACAAATTAATAGGTTGAAAATCAATAATGTTTCAGTAAGAGGTGACAAATGGCCGGTGATAGGACTGTAGAAATGGCTGGCGACACAATTGTGACAAAGTCTGTGTACTATTCGAGGTATTCATAGTACCAGTCGTACGAAAAAGGTCAAAGAAAGTCCAACGAATGATGTAACTCAAATATGCTGTGAACAATAACTAAAAATACTGTAAACAATTACAAAATGTTTGAGACAAAGAAGGTTCTAGCTACATACACTGTAAGGTACTCTATGGGGTATTCTAATCACCACTATTTTACCTACACATATTTAAGCTAACAGTCTAAAAAAATGCTGTAAAAAATATGAAATGAAATATACAAAGACTGCGTAGTCTTTGATCAAAAGCCAGACAAATCTTGTTGATTTCAAAAAGCAATGGCTGAATGGCCTACAATGAAATAGACAGGTCTACGTCAAATTGCTGTTGATACCTTCCGAACGTCCAAGCTCTTGTTAAAATGGTTCTAATCACCAAATAATAGTTACATTTTCTATCATGTACTGTAACTAGTCTCTATTGAGATTTTGAAGATGAAAAATGCACTGGTGATCGTATGTGTTGGGTTAAAATACCAACACTGTTGCAAAGAAGCAATTCGTATTTGTTGGGTTCTTAAGGTAGGTCCCTACTCAGGATTTTTGTGGTTAAAGTAAGTTTTTTTTTCATTAATCAAGTAGAATAATACCTTACGTTATTAAAAAAGCCCCAAAAATACATGCCCTAACTATTTACTTTTATCACTAGAGTCTCCAGAAGATGCATACTCCCTTCTTCGATTACATGATTTCAACCAAAATCATTATTTGGCTCATATTAAAAAAATATCAAAGCAAAACAAAGATTTAAATGTTTTATTTAATCATTAATAATGTAAGAAAGTAATAACAAGTGTGATTATCATTATTTGATTGATTAAAATTGAATTTTTAAATGAAATGTTACAAAAATTCTATTTCAAAATCTTTACATAATTTCACATTTTTTAACTTATCTTAAAAATTTTATGCTTAAACACCATTTTTTAAACTTTAAAATATTAGATTTATGTCTACTGCAACTAAAAAGCAAAAAAAATATAGGACTTCACATGCTTCTTTTTTTTCTACGACCTTTAGAACACATATACCCCCTTATCAAATGCAGCTAATAAAGTGTCACGAACACAATTTAAAAATACATCAGAAAACAACATTTTATTTCTTTGCTTTGATAAACCCTAAAATTCTTCTTTCAAAACTACATGTATTGAGTACAAATTAATATTTTGGATAAACAGTACCTTTCCTCTGCATATTTAAACACAAACGTACTAAAATTCACGATTTCCAACTATTGGACTCAATAAGATCAAAACATTTATATACTTGTAGACATTATTTACACTTGACTGCTTCTATCAAATTCAGAATTATTAATTAAACATTAAAAATTAGGGCAAAAAATGGTAAATCCGAACAAATATCGTTTTCGATTTTAAAGCTTATTATATCTGCTAAATTGATGACGCGTTTGAGTAGGGATCCACCTTAAAATACCAACACTGGTGCAAAGAAGTAATTCGTATTTGCTGGTTTCTTAAAATACCATCACTAGTGCAATTCGTTGAGAAATTCCCTTTCATGTTCGGCTACCACAAACATGAAATATGCTGCTTCATTGCTGATATATTTTACCAACCAAATACTTAATATTTAAAGCATCCAACAGCTTCATGAAAGAGACTTTGATTGGCTGTTTAACTATGTCACGTGAAAAGGCGCACTCACGAGTATTCATATCTTTTTGTAAAGTATTAGGTGACCGAATAATTCGGTTTAAGTACGAATATTTTCTTTTCTTTATTACCCGGTAAGGTGTCAACATTCTAAGAATCAGGGACCACTATGTATCGAGGCTTAATGTAGGGTTGTCGATAAGTCTTTGTATAACTCTATGTCAATATAGATTGAACTATTGGAACTCCAAATAAAGCTAATTTGCTTTTTATTTAAAAGATGCTATTCGGAATAGTAATACCTGTATTCTTATTAATTAGTTAAGTTAGTAAAACAAAATGCAAAATAAGGGCCGAGATGAAACTTTGACTTTAATTCTTCCAAATTCAAATATTCAAACATCATTTGCTATCATTGCAACTTCCATGTAAGAAATCAGAATATATTCAAATCGGGCGTTAATCACGCTTAAAACCTAAGTGATAATTTGTACATATACTTTCATTATATGCCTCATGTATCATTTTGATTAGTCATCGACTACAACCTGTATTTTCTTCAGTCAATGTTCTTTTCACTAAAAAGGAAACAATACTCAATTCTTTGAGGTCTCTGTTTGGTCTTTACGATCTCTGTTTTCTTCGAATGGAAGTCGGAAATCTTCGAACAGTAGGTAACCAATTTACTATTGCAAACAAAAGCGATATATGAATCGAAATGTCTTGTTACCGCCAAGAATGAACTCGGAAACAAAGATGTACGCTCACTATTTTTATGCTTAATCCCATTTCCCCCGTGCATATGAAACAATTTGAAACATTTGAAACAAGAGATAATGCGATTAAAGAAGAATACCCGGTACATGTACAGATAGAAGGTAGAACTTCGCAGACTACAAAATTGTAGAAGGCGAGATACAGACAAAGATGCCACCGTAGGGTTGTACATGTACATGTAAATGGTAAATAAATATATAAACACATGTGTTTTACATGTATAGTCATACACTTGACAGCCATTGCAAGAATGTGGACAAAAGATGAACACAATAATGACTGTTTGAGAGCAGCGCTGAGGGTGGGTAGTAGGAGGGGTGGGATGTGGCAACGCATTTTGAAAAAATTACGCACTTTGAATTTTTTTTTCAAAGGGCGTTGACTTGGTCCCAAAATTAACTTTTTCAAAGTGCGTAATTTTTCAAAGTGTGTTCTAACAGTGGGGCTATTGGGTCCCTAGTCGAGGAACAGAAGCGACGATCCGCTAGGGATTGATGTGGAAAGGACACATAAAAAACAAACTCATTGAGGATGGAAATGGTGAGCGTGAAGAAATACTAAAAACCTGAACAAAAACTGAAGAAATGGGACAAACTCTACGAAAAATGTTAGAATTTTAACTCGTAATAATTGTGTATTAATTGGAATGGTTAACGGAACATAGACAATTTAACTACTTCCAAAGGTTCAACAAATCTGTACTGCTATGAGCTAACTGTTCAATACATTCAATACATTCAATCAGAGTATTGAAAAAAATTTAACAACTTCTTACCAGCGTCTTCTTCAATGAGGACTGTTTCGTAAATTAGTAAGGTCCTGTCTAAGTAAGCAGTCGACCGACTTAATGCTGCTTGTAGGTTGTAGATTTTCTCCGCATACAGAACAATTTCTTTGATCAAACATCTCATTTAAAAAATATATATATTAATAATTGGACTGTAGAAAAAAAAATATAGAGATACTGATAACATATACCTTAAAACTACTTCTATAAGGTATATACTTTTTGAATTTGAGATTTCTTTTTTTAAATCCTTGGGGTTTTTTTACCTATAAAACGATATAAGCAACATTAACATATTTCTAAAAGGCGAAAATAGGAAGCCGACATTTCTTAATAAAATAATTGGATGTTTATACACACTGATATTCTCTGTAAACCAGGAAACCTACGCACAAATTTTTATTTTGTAGATGATAAAAGTACAACAATACCATTTTCTTACAGTTCATCACTCCTTAAAAAATAAAAGAACCGATGCACTAACAGGGAAGTATGCTGGCATCTACAAAAGGAACTGTATAAGAAAATCAACGACGATTCAAATGCACTTTTCTTGGAAATCTTTCCGCCACCTTTGTGTCATTATTAGGACTAGAGTGCTTTAACTACTGCTACCAACATCAAAGCCATCGACTTAATACACTGTACTATCATTTTTACAGACTGAGTGACAGCCAGGATAAGGGAGCGGGCTTACTGTACGATGATATAGGTAATATGCAACAATCGTAATCTACTTTTTATCGTCAAAGATTATCCCAAATGGGGCCATTTTGGAGCAGAGTGCAGAACATGCGACTTCCGAAAATAGCTCTAAACTGGACTCCGACTGAAAAGAGAAAGGAATAAGCAGAACTGAAAGGAGAGTGAAGGGGGGGGGGGGGGAGAAGGGATGGTGGATGTTAAAGTCCAAGGGGAATGAAATTGAATGTTGCATACAGGAATTTTAACAATGCATGAACTCACACAAACGATCTTTTCTCTCATTTGACAAAATAAAAAACCACACTATATTGTTTTCACTATTCCACAAAGTCAATTTCTTTTAATCATGCTAATCTAAACACTATACACATCTTAACTTTCAATAATCAAAAAGCATCCGTGTATTAATGGTTTAAAGCATTCTTGCAAAAGGGCAACAGCGGCTGTCCAGAACAAAACTGTAGAACTAGAGGCCCCAGGCCTTGACGGTCACCCGAGTTCCACAGCCCTTAGATTATCATGTCAGAGGGTCTCATGTTTGCACGGAGAGCCTTAGTTCGTAGTCTAAAGATAATCTGAGACTTCTCTGACTGTTAACCCGCTTTTATCATTTGATCTTGGAATAACATTCATTCATTAAAATGGGAAGGGGGAAATGGAGGTATTCATGAGAATGAGGAATCTCGGATTAAAAATATCTAAGCTACAGGGGCCAGCTGTGATAGTACAGAGGAAAATATTATAAATCAATACATTCTCACAATGTGGCCACATTGGCCCCGCCCTTGAACCTGAACCCTGTTCCAGGGACCATACATTTTACAATTTAGGTAGATGACTTCATGGACTTCTAAATTAACCATGCATTGATATTTCCATAAATATATTTGGAAATAGTGAAGATTTTCTAAGATTGAATACATTACACTATATGACTATATTGGGCCTGAACCCCTGTCTCAGGGACGATGAATTTCACAATTTAGGTAGAGAACGTTGTGGACATCATAATCATGCATTGAGTTTTCTAAAATACGTATAGGAATAGAGAAAAAGATTTCTTCGGTGATTCATGTGGGATATGAAGGTAGCGACATTGCAACAAAATCACATAACCTGGAATAGCCATGTCGTCTTTAATGAGAATTTGAGTAAAATTTCGTGCAATCCGCGAGTTTTCTTAGGTCGGTGAACGTTTCGACTAATCAGTTAACGGAGCGTGTAGATTTCCATCCTGTCATTCTCTATTTCAATCAATTTCCGTCAGGAATATAGGGAATCATGCCTGGTGGGTGTACCATATTACATTGATTTATATATATATATCTTATATTATATATATTTATATATATCTATAATTTAAATATAATAGCTTCCAATATCGGTACAAAATAAGGACTACAGATC
This sequence comes from Magallana angulata, assembly GCF_025612915.1. Taxonomy (NCBI): domain Eukaryota; kingdom Metazoa; phylum Mollusca; class Bivalvia; order Ostreida; family Ostreidae; genus Magallana; species Magallana angulata. The sequence goes on along the minus strand of NC_069116.1, from coordinate 18,308,494 downwards.
CTATTTCTAGCAAATATGAAAACGGAGTACTAACAATTATATTTACAACGTATTAAAGTATACTTAATGAATAATTTTTGAATATTTAAAAGCCATGAATCATGTTAATTAGAAGCATCTTTTGTTGAGCGAGCTTTCTCGAGTTAATGGGTGTTGGAAATCTAGCGAGCGCTCTACTAAACTTTTCACGGTAAAATGGTGTAATGTCTCTCTGGAGCACAAGTCAACATCCATTCATCGGAAAAGCATTGTGATCATCCAAACGTAACTGATTACTGTAGAATTTCGCAATTACTTATTCATTTGATCAGCAAATAAACTTAAGCATTAAAAAATATTCAACAAAACTGGTATAAAACCACAAAACATTGTCTCGCCTAATGATGTCGAAGTTGGAATACCCGGAGGTACGCAAAACCCTACGGCGTGTTCCCGTTTTGCACACAGGGGCCAAGCCCGTTTTAACATTAATTTCAATGTAACCATAAATAAAGAAAGGGGTCGAACTCTGACCAAAATAAAAAACTACCAGTTCGCTTCAAAAGCCTAATAAATCAATAAATTTTTTAAACAAGTAATGTCTGAGATACACTCATGCCGAATTTCAAGTTGATCGGTCTTAAAATAGCGGAGATAAACGTCATTATTTTCTCGAAGTCGTCAGTTTATTTTTACTCGGACATTTACTGGTCCAGGGCTCACGATGGGATTTTGCCTCTGACAACAGCAGTATTGCAACAAGTCAAGAAACCTTTGCACTAATCTTTAAAAATATCACATCAAGCGCATGCTACTTACATCCTTAAATTCCGATAGAATTCCTTAAATACCCTCCAAACTGAACTTTTATTCTGCAGCCACATCAACTTCTGACCAGACCGGCCATTGTGATAGCTAATGTTTAACTCAATTTCATTGGTTAATATTCCTGATGGTCCAATCAGAATCAGTCTTTCTCGAAGACGTCAAAATGGCTGGCCCTGTCAGAAGTCAATGTGATTGCAGAATAAAAGTTCAATATGGAGAGTATTTAAGGAATTTTATCGGAGTTTTTGTATGTAAGTAGCGTGCATTCGATGTAAGATTTTCAAAGATTAGTGCGACGGTTTCTCGACTTGTTGCAATACTGCTGTTGTCAGAGGCAAAATCCCATCGTGAGCCCTGGACCGGTAAATGTCCGAGTAAAAAGAAACTAACGACTTCGAGAAAATAATGACGTATATCTCCGCTATTTTAAGACCCATCAACTTGAAATTCGGCATGAGTGTATCTCAGACATTACTTTTCCGAAAAATACATGCATATTGCGAGTGTTTTAAAAATTAACTGATTTATTAGGCTTTTGAAGCGAGCTGGTGGTTTTTTATTTGGGTCAGAGTTCGACCCCTTTCTTTATTTATGGATACATTGAAACTAATGTTAAAACGGGCTTGGCCCCTGTGGTTTTGCACACAATCTTTATGATAATTAGGTTTCAACGTTAACTGTGTTTTAACAAAAACTAATGGTCTGCGTTCTCCTTGAGCAAGGAATTGTTTCATTTTCTCCAATCAAAATATTTAAACATACTAGAACTAAGTTTATTACGAAAATATTTAAGCTTAACTTAAAGATAAAATACCCATATATTCAGACATTATTTATCCCGGTCTATCAAAGGCTATAACAGTCATTTTAAAATTTATGTCTACTGAAAAGAAAACAAATAAATTGTATTTATTTAACTGTGCTCTTTGTACTGAAATACAACCGGAAATACTTTTAACGAATTATATTTTGTTTATACGATATTTGGCGGAAATTAGTTCATGAACAAGTCGGCGTAGATTTGAATTAGCGTACCCCTGAATGTGACTATTCTTATACATGTATACATGGCATTTAGTGATGTACTTGATTTAGCGGAAGCCACATTCCGCCAAAACAGCTAAATATAATACACAGCCAAATGTCGTACGTTTACAGTACTCGTCGTTGTCAAAATTACAATTTTGTTCTGTAATATATACGACTTTGTCATAGCCTTCCTGCTTATATCTATTTTAATTTCTACCGAATTCATTGAAACCAGAAATAATGAAGAATGTTATTAAGACTGCATATTTTGCAGTTTTCTACTCAAAGTATGAGGCCTCTGGGGAATGAAAAAAATTTACTCCTACTAAGTTTGGTCAATATAGGCATAGTAATATTTTAAACGATATTGAAAATTTTCATTTGCAAGCGATTGACGGAAAATGAATTTGACTAATGAAAAAGACTAAATATGGATTCAAAGCGACCTTTTTATGTGATTGGAGGACGGGGTGGTGGCTGTGAAAGAAATTCATAACGACACTTATCATTCTAAACTAAGTCTCTTCTGTTGAAAAAGTTTGATTCTGTTTGTATTGAAATGTTGCTGTATCGTGAGATTAAAAAATAAATAAATTATATATTTCATAGTCTACTTATGAAATACACGTACCTTATGAACGTTGCACCTGTTATGAACAAAGGATCCCTACAATCTACTGTTTCTTTAAAAAGAGAGATAACACTCGCCTAATTTAAACCACTCACAGATTGTCAATTAAGCATTGAATCATTATTTTTTGAAAGATGTGGTCTCATAACTGCAACGGTGTGTGCATACAAAACAAATGAAAATTTGTTTGCACACACCGTTGCAGTTATGTGACCACATCTTTCAAAAAATAATGATTTAATGCTTATATTTACGTTTTTTAATTAACATTTGTTCTTTTTCCGGAAATATGATTTATTTAAAAAAAATCTCGGCCTTATACAACGAGTAATGCGCAATTAACGGAAGAACCATTGGAACAGCCGAATTATGCTGACAAAAATAGTGCACAGACTTTTAAATTCTAATAACACAATTTTATTTTTCACTCTGTAATTAGATGATTTTATCTTTGGTATACTAAGAAATTAATCAATTGAATTCATTTAAATCTTTAAAATATATTTACATCCATGAAATATTAATCAGCCCATGTATAATATCATGTCGTGATCCGGTTTGAAGTCGGGAGGAGAGTCTGTCATGTTCTGAAGGAAGACTGAATGTATTCACACGCACCAGATTTGGTGATTGGGTCTTCTGTGTTATGCATAAATGTCACTCAAATCTATCAATGCAATTTAATAGGAGGAAAGAAAGTGAGTGTAAATATATTGAGATGTTTGATAAAAAAAATTCAATTCAATTCTTATGCTTTTGTGTTATGCGGTTTTCCCTAGAATTTCAATATGTATGTCATGTATGGAGGAAAGTTTTAGAATGCCAGAATGTATTGTGAATTATAATGTGTATAAACATACGGAATATTTTATTCGTTGTAATTACCATTCATTGCACAATGGTTAAAGAGATAAAACCTCAAAGATTATTTCACCCATAAAAAACACATTTCCCTTCGACGAAAATCTCCAGGAATAAGATATTTATGGGAAGATAAATCCTTATATCTTCCTCACACATGTGCAATAAATGTATAATTTCCCCGACCATCGATCCCAAAGAAAGGCAAAGGATGGCTTCGTAGAAACACAGTAATTACTTTTGTTACCTTTGAGTGTCTGTTTATATAAATACAGGTCTTCTATAAAAAGCAATGCACGTCAATCCAATATTTATCATAGGTGGCTGATTATGTTTGCTATGGAGCAGTTGCAGTGCTTGTATGGAATATGGCCTCAACAGAAAATACAACTACTGTTGTCGCACAGAGAGTTAAGGAGACAGTTATCAAGAAGTGTTTATGAAGTTAAAGGACATATCCCATGTTTTTCAATTATCGGAATTTTTAAAATAAAACAATTTTATATTCATTAAAAATGAAGTTTATGGTCGTTTATTTAGATTAATTAGCCCAATTCGTTAGTTTGAAAGCGATGAAATTCAAATGTCGCGATATGCATATTATACCATCAAAACTTTATTGAATTTGTTTTATTTTTTCAGGTTAACCATACGGCCAATGGGCATCTTTTTAAATATGATTTTTTTTTATATATCATTTGATAAAGAAAAAATTATATATTTTAGCTTTGAAATTTGAATATATTCAGAGCTCTTCTTTTAAGGAGATAAATATACCCTGTAGTGTAAAAAAAACACCTCGATCATCCACCCCGCACAATGATCTAAGTTCATTGATTCACATGATGTATCCGGCATAAAGAACTTTCAATACATACAAATGTACAACGACTTCCAGTCTTATTCACGTTTCTTTGGATCACATACTAATCTTTCTTCAGAATTTTATGCTCTTTCATATCCGTAGAAGCAAAAATAAAAACTCGATTCCAAATGAAAGGAGGGTAAGGGTTTCTATCCAGTATGGGCGTGACCAATGGTGGGACTAATGAACATCATTTTGCCTTACGTGTCTGTTTTATCTAAACACATCGTCTGGGTTAATTTGTAAATAACGATTTTCTTAATAAATTGTAAATAAAGAAATAAAGAAATACCACCACCATATCCTCCCGATAGGTATGGTAAATAGAAGGGACCTGAACATATTTCCATTCTCCATTCTAATTAAATAAACCTCCTTAAAGCTCCCAAAGCATCTATTTTTCTTCTTTTGTTGGACGAGAAAAACAATAAAAATGCAATCCACAAAAAGACCGCCGATTGTGACATTTTGGTCACAATTGAAAATTGCAACCGACTATGGGCGAAACAAAAAAGTTCTTTGAGAATTTAACGCAGTCTTGATGAATATTCTGCTCTAGCTTCATAATATGCATTAACTACCTGAATATAACAGAAGCAAATATTACCAGCCATGTAGAGGGACTGGGAAGGAATTAATTTTTTTTCATTAAACGTCGTTGCAGAAATTGATCTCATTAGGGATATATTTCGTTAGAATCGATGATTTTCATCACGATTTATGTTTCTGAATAGATATCATTGCAGAGGCGATTCAAATTTAAACCGAGTGTTCTTAAAGCATCATTAAAAATATAGGAGTATTTCCCATTCATTTTCATTTCCCAATGCTGGGTTTGCTAAATTCTGTAATCATCTTTTGCGTTGTAAGTGATTTTATTTATCAATGGTAAATGTTACTGAAAAATACACTGATTTTTCAAAAACGAACGCTGTGTGCAGCATACTAAGCAGATTTAACACATGTATCAGTTTGATCGTTTCCGTGGAATCAGCGATTAACAAACAGTCAAAGTTTGGAGATCGCACATTTCGCAATTTCATAATAAAAAAAGAACACAAATACATCTGTCATTTCTTGTGGTTATACTTCAGATTTACGTACCTTTAATATGTTAAAAAAGGGAAATTTCTCTATTTGTCTGAGGGGGATTTGTCACAGTGTTACCAGCAAAAGCTGACCAAATGCAACTACTTTTAATCAAGACGAAATCAAATATTTCGCGATGTCATTTTTTCGTGGATTGGTCCATAGGAACGTTATTTTGTTGATTAATAATGTGAGAAAAGGAATTTGTACTGCGTTTCATGGTATGTTAGGAATGCCAATCCGTTGTTATTTGATTGATTCCCACGAAATTCCCACACAAAGAAGAATGTCAATCCTTTCACATAGGGTGTTGGGGGGGGGGGGGGGGTAAAAATCCTTTTATGTATGAAATATTTCAAGAAATAACAAATCAGTCTTTAAATATTATGACTTATGGGAAGGGGGGATGTAGAAATCCTATTATGCACGACATATTTTAAGAAATAAGAAATCAGTCTTTTATATAATGACTTATTGGGTAATTTATTACGGTTGTAGTGATCAAATCCAATTAAGCCTGAATGGTTTAAAATAGATCTGATCACGTCCAACCAGATTTGATCGCCTACTATTATTTCAAAAATGATTCCTTACTACTTATATTCATATAACTCTAGCCAGTCGTTAAATCAAACATTCTAGTCATTTTAACGCTATTTCCATATAATTATGCAAACCGTTTATAACAAATACGTTATTTGTATCATTGATTTAACGTATTGGACAACAATTTAAAAATTTGATTCGCAGTGTCACCACAAGGACAAAGACATTGGAAAATGTAAATATTGAAACCTAATACACAAACATTATAAATAAATATTTTGGTATCATGTATAACAGATCCTTTATACATTAGATGCTTGACTTACGGGTCCAATTTGAACAAATGCGAAAAGTTTAATGATTCGGCATCACTGGACGTGATAAAAATCAAACCAATTAGTGTAAACAAATTACATTGTTTTGATTGTATCCACGTTGGGTAACTAAGGCAACTATGCCTCCATTTGTTTGACCTTTATCCTTATGAAATGCAATGACATTTACTGATTAGTTGACTTTGACATTGCCATGAAGCGTGGAATTTTTAATGTTTAAACCTCAACTGTTAAAGCAATATGAGCTTTATTTCTTAGAATTTTATTTTGCTGCAAAAACCTGCTAGTATGATAAGTCCGCATGTATATTAAACTTTTATGATAAATAAGATTTGAAAAAATCATTTGTTTTTGTCAGAAGAAAGATTTCTCTTCTAATGAATATATAGCAGTTGAATTTTTGTACAGGACGACAATAATTCAATTTTGCTTCAATTAAGGCTTCTTAACAGCGTTTCCACAAAAATAAGGCTAACAGAAATTATAAACCATGATATTTTTGATCATTTTAGTAGAAAATAACATTTTTGTGAAAAAAAAATTTCAGCATAAAAATTGCAGCTCTTATTGCTTTAAACAGAGAGAATGGGAGGTTTTAAATATTTAATTTGAAAACGCTGACAAAAAGTTTATGCATAAATTGAATGCAATTTACCTTTGAAAAATATTTTGAACAATTTTATGTGTTATGAATATTGATTTGATTCGGCTCTTAGTCACTATACAGACGAGTCACCAGACCCTCAAACGTCTCAGAGGAGAGACACATAACAACCTTGCTTGAAAAATTTATGTTGAACAAGGCGAATACATTTGATGAAACGCGAGTCGTAATAACCAACTCACTACGACTACATACAAATCATGTTATTTGTCCTAGTTGTTTTGACATTAACTTAGATTGTATATTTCGTGTCCATTATAGGAACCTTATTAGACATGAAGGCTCAGCTGATTTATTAAAGGGAAAATAATGATGAACTGGTATGCATTAAAAAGGAAAACTACGTACAAAATTTCGTTACGAGATGACATGTCTCTAAACATTTCATTATCTTTCAACTAATATAATTAATTTGTACTGTCGCAAACGAAGTAAAACCAATAAAAAAAATCCCTATCCATTGTGGAAACGTTATTCTAGTTTAATGTTTTTATCTTTGAAACTAAGTTCGTTCATCTCTAATAGCAAGCTCGTGTTTTAATTCTTTACAGATACTAATCAGCAAAGTATTCTCTTGTTATTCACGTAAGATTTACAACCAGAAATAGATCCAAATCGACCACTGTTTTTAAAAAAATGATAGTCCTCAAGGCAGATTCGTTACGTTCAATTTTCGCAGCCCAAACGTTTCACTACATCAAGCAATTTAATGAAACCTCGCACTGATCTGATGAATTGAATTTATAATTTGAATCTTTTTGAAATGAAATATGACGTCCTAGAAAGATTTGATATTGTCGTGGAATACAGTTGTTTTTGCAATCGAACACCTTCTTCCTAAACTACTATATATAGAATCTACAGAGGTACTCACTGTTTTTGTATCCATGGAGGAATTGGACATGAAACTTAACCGACTTGATCCGGGCCTTCTTCTCCATATCCTTTTCTTGGAATTGGACATCGTCTGCAATTTAATGTGAGAAATGACAGCCAACATATTTTTATTGCGTTGGTTAGTTGGGTCGGAGCGGTGACTTTTAATCACCCGGGGATGCCTATCCATATTTGACGGCTACTTGGCTACTGATTCAGGTATTGCAGTTAGAGACCTATCTGTGTTACGGCGTTTGGGTTCCTTCAATGTCTTCCAGTATAATCATCATTCGACCGTCTAAACATCAATACCTGACAACTCGTATACACCTCAACAATGTTGGTGAACAGTTAGGAAGTAAAAACAAATAACGAGATATAGAGCTCGGGAAAAAACCCACAGAATAATCTCATCTGTATCTTGATAAAAGCTACGCCCGTATTACAACTATCTGTAAGTAATATCGATTCCACGTGATGGGTTTTTAGGAATGAAAGGGTGTGCGGTAATAGGTTCACAACTCTTATAAATGTGTCACCTCCCATGCTCAGGTATCAGATAAGCTACCGTGAGTTTATCAAATTGATATTAATATTGCTTGCACGACGACTTTTTCAACAGAAAAGCATTGAGTTTTATATTACATCGAAAAATACAAATTTCGATTAAAAACGAGAAATGAATGAAAAGAGAAATGAATTAATAAGTTAATGTTAAATAAACAAATAATAATAGTTCGTTGATTTATCTTTAAACTACTAATAAACTATTGCAAAATACCGAATAATGAATATTTATTGTTACTCTAGTTATATATATATATAACATTTTAAAAAATCATATAATTATGTACAGGACTGTATCCATTTTTACAATTCACTTTTGTTTAAATTTGTATACATAAATCAGAAAAGATCTTGGACACCAGTAGGCTAGCTGAAATATCAAATAGGCACAAAAGGGGGGCCGGGGGAAGGGGGCAGGTCTGCATTTTCTGTCAACCAAATCTTTCCGTAATCTTTAAATTTTCAAACACACTGGCACCTAAACATTGTTGGGAAAGTTGTCAGAAAATGACTCCATTTGACCCTTTTACCCCCTTTGACTTATATGTAAGTATTCGGGTGAAGTAAGTGTTTTCCTTTTGTCCATCTTCAAAACTTTCAAAAATGATGTTATACATACACACCGGTGCGTTAAACAGACAAGGCCTTTACTTTAAGTAACTTATGGACCAATGCAGATGAAATGGAGGCTTATTTTTTATAGAAGAGGATCTCCATTCAGCTGAGGTTTTAGATTATCTAAAGCAATTAAGTTTCATGACAAATACTACGAAAGTCATAAAATTTATTATTATACTTTCATGTTAAATACTGAAATCTGATTGGTTTAGACGCAGTTAGTAATTCGTTCTATTACCTTCAGCGTTAGCAACATACTTGGCAACGGGTAACACAACGAATTGTTTCATGCGCATAAATTATGCGCGTACGGTTCGTCGTAGAATTTACGTCATTTCTTAATAAAACCAGTAAAACTTTCTTTAAAATTAAGACATTCAGTATGATGAAATAAATAATGTCTGTTTGGGAAGGTGACAATGGTTTTCTCGGGGTGTCAATTTCAACTATTACTAGTGGCCTCCCAAACAGGGACTATTTATATAATGCAGTTCAATCTTGACGCATACCGGTAAAGTGCAGAGTGTCTTACGACCAGAATAAGACATGCATATGATCGTTAATAAAAAAAACAACAACCATAAGCTTGCCAATGAAATGGTTTTACTCACAAAATGGTTTTACTCACAAAACACAGATACACCCAGGACTAACTAAGAATTTCCTTTCCCGATTTTATTATCTTCGTAACGACTTGTTGCTGCAGGTCTGTAGCTCCCGGTCTGAAAAAATCGGATGGACGACCTTCCGATTTTTTTTCAGACCGGGAGCTAAAGACCTGCAGCTAAACGACTAGTAGCTACGATAAATTTCATGGACTAGGGGTATGTTAGACTTAATAGATGTTAGAATATAATATCAAAAATACGAATGACCAAACTGCTAGCCAGCAATCAGGGTGTCACCTTGAACGGTTTTGAGACGGTTGAATATATTAAGCACGCATAAACACTTCTCAACAAGCCCTGCTAATTAGATCATTGTAATTAAAAATGTCATGGGAAGACTTTCTCTTTGAATGAAATTAAACTTTAACGATGCTATGGAACGTTTTACTGGGACATCAAATGTTAACGGATTGAAGTCATTTATACCTGAATATTTACATCTCTAGCATGATGAATAAGTGAATTCTCAGTGGATTTAATGTATTCATTTTATAATGAAGGGACTTTGAACAACTTCGCATTTTGTTTTATTAAGTTAAACATGCATTGATTGATAACAATGAAAATAAAATAAACCAAATTCACATGACTGACTACAATTAAGGAGCCGGTCATATTGCACCTGCAACTTGTTCAAAGAGTAATCTTTCCTTGATGGAAAGAAGAAAAATTAATTTTGTCAAACTATCAAGTTTGTGCATATATTCACAACGAGATTTGTTTGAATTTCATGTTGCTTTTTACAATTTCCTTATAAAATATGTGTTGCCTATAGACTTCAATGTAAAATTCAAGGTACAAATAATTTGACCACATCTTGTACTGAATAAATATAATGGCCCAATATTCTTCACCTCGATATCATTTTGAAGTTGTTATTAAATAAAAATGCCCCATCAAAGGAAATTTGAATTATTTTTAATTATTACTTGATTGAAGAATATGGGCAACACATGTTTTATCAATAATTTGTAAAAAGTAACTTGTAATTCATGACAATCTCTGGATGAATATATGCATAAACTTTTTCTATATTAAGATATTAAAAAAAAAGAAAGATAACTCTTCAAAAAAGTTTAAGGTGCAAAATCTAATTATATGTTGTCGGTCATGTAAGTTTTGGTTTATTTCAATTTCATTCTTATCTATCGATACATATTTAACTATCTTAAAATGATTCAAAATCAATATTCATTCATTATACATCGAATACCTTAATTGTATTTACAGCTCCGAATTTCTCATGCCACGTTTTTTGCATGGAAATATACCTTCTTATGTACAGTAACTCTTTATCTGTAATTAGTACTGGGTGCTAGCTTTTACGGAGGATCCATCTTTTATTCATGACAGCCTCAGGAATTATCGATATAGAAGTGTATTGAATGAAAATGGCCGTTCAATCATCTATCATCAAAAAATAGTTTTGAAATGTGCTACATGTCATTTGCTTACAGATTCTTATAACACAATACAAGTTTTTGTGTTACATGCGGCCATATTGTTGACGATCATTACAGAAAATCGATTTTTTCAGCATTGATAGCTTCCCTCAAAGCATTTATAAACCCCTAAATAAAGCATTTTACTGCTTATAATCACATCTTCATGAACCCATCTTCAATAATCCTTTTGAAACTAACAGCAGTAGGTATATAACCGTTGATAAAGTGTCCGTTGCGAAAGAGGAACAACCAATTTTTTTACATAATGATCATATGTACTAAGGTATGTCCGAAGTTTTATATTAATTCCATCAATTTTGATGATATTTAATTAAAATAAACATGCCTGTAAATGAAATATAATTCTAATAAATAAAAGGAAAAGAAATCAAATCCAAGATTTTTCCTTTGATACATCATTCGTTTTTTACTCGGAGAATTTCAGAGGAAGTTCCCCAACGAAGACAAATCTCTTACGGAGATTCAAAATGGGAAATGTTTTCATCTTTTCTCCATTCAGAACAACTCGGGACACCTTGCACAATGTTTTGACGTAATCATCCGGGATACTTTCATGTCTTTTTTTGCAAAGTGAAACCTAACCATTAGGCACATGGCATTATAGAGGGTTCAGCCCCCCACGTTTTCTCGCAGCAAAGAAAAGTGTTCATATATTTACCTTGAAAAGATGGGAATATTGAGAAGTTAGAGGCATAGGTAAACTTGCCATCCGCCCCCCCCCCCCCCTCCCACGGATTAGGATTTTCATGATTTGGGGAAATAGTTTGTTTTTTTTGCTAGTCAAGACTTTTTTTGAGGATCAGTCTAGACCCCCCCCCCTTTCAATTTGCTTCCGACGCCACTGATAGGATTTCAAAAATGAATAAGTTCTTTTAATGATCCATTTTATAATTTTGTTTTCATTATTTGATGATATAAAATATTTTCTTTACTCCACATAAAAACTGAAACTTATATAACGACTGAATTAAATTCAAAAGCAGCGACCTTGTACTTAGACATCATTAACTGGGTTAGAACAACGTTTTTAACCTTTATTAATACATTTTAAGTTTGTTTAAGGGAAAAATCATCGCTTTGTAACCCAAAAAGTTGAAAGGGGAAGAAATATGAAATATATACGTGCCCTATTGAATCTTTTTGTTTTTCTTTTCAATGGCCGCGGCAGGTGCATTAATCCCCTTCAAAGAATTGTTTCATAAGTCCATACATTTGTATCTGATCTCTAATAAATTGGCAAACACAATTCTTCAGGCCTCTGGGAGGGACTGAATCCAGTGGTAGGATTAATGCTCTATGTAGGAAGCTCATCCAGTATGGATCAGCGCATGAGAAACGTCCTTGTCAATACCATCTGACGCTATTATCTCCCTTGCTGAAAAAATGGATCGCCGTGTCGCTTCATTTTTTCGGTTGCGTTAAGTGCCATGATGTAAAAAAAATGTTGGTCTACACTAATAACGCACTTTGAAAAAATACTTCAAAGTACGTTGATTTGGACCAAAATTTAACGCACTTTGAAAAATGTTTTCAAAGGTGCGTTGCCACACCGCAGTCCGTGCTTCAATGTAGAAAAGTTTCGATTGAATACGAAAAAATCGCGCTCAGTCTACCCAAAAAGTGTAAAACAAGACATGATGTAAAAATGCGCACATTAATTTTACAGGTATTTGAATAAGCTTTGTCACGTACTAAACTAAACACTGCTACAATTCAGGGTTGGCAATCGATTGCAGAATAGCTAACGGTTAATCGCAATTCGTTCATATCGATTAGCCGGTTACTCGTATTAAAATATGCAGATTTTTTACATGTCGATATTACTTATAATAATTAATATGGATAAGGCTGACAGCATGATAGAAATAATTTGCTCTTTAGTAAAAATCAAATATTAATAGAAATTGGAGAGAAAATACTCTGTAGATGTAAACAATAGCAAGATAACCAATGTCAACATTGCAAGTGTTTTAGGTTATGAACTACAATGCTACTCATTATCACATTTTCTATGAAGATTACTCAGAGTCGCACGGATTAGTCGACAGGCGCACGGATTAGTCGACAGGAGCATTTTTCAAATAGTGTGATTTAAAAAATTCCCAAAAACATAACAAGGAAAGAATTTAACAGTAAAATCGGTTGCAAAAGATTAGCCTTACTTGTTGTTTATCTCAAAAACCATAAATATTTATTAAACTTCTATTAGTAAGGTACATGTAGGTTTTTAAATTCAACACTGATTTTTTTAAATATCCTATCAAAATTAAAGTCTTGTTCTCAAGACAAAATCTTGTTGATATTAAGAGTATTCCTTATTTAAATAATAACTATTACCACTTAAAAATCAGCTCATCTCATAATAGCTTAATTTTTATCTCTCTCGTTAGATCGACATTCTTCCTACGACCATATGCAAACAGATATCTAGATGTACAAACCCATGCCTAGATGAATACAAACCCTTTCCAATTTTTGCTACAATGTAAATGGAAAATTCTGTAGTTTATCTTAAGAAACCGCGTTTGTCGTTTTGTGTCTTCAAAATCAATAGTTATAATATTCAGCCTTTTTAACGACAGATTTTAATATCCTGACTATGTCCTTTGGAATAAAACTGTACTTTTAATCAGACAACAGAAGCGATATGTGCACAGACAAACCAGGACTGGATCTATAGTATATATTATACTATAATTTTAACATTTAAATATCCTACACAGTTTATATGGTTGGTTGATAATTCACGAAATAAAGCTTTTCGAATTTTTACTCAACCATTTGCCTCCTTGGCTATGTTTTGTACAGAAATAGAGGAATATTTCTAATTAAAATCAAGGAAATGAAACAAAAAAAACCAGTAGAATCGAACAATATCCAGATAACAAATAAGTGATTACCCATCCAAATCTAAGAACGGTTTCAAACCATTCCTGAAAGTTACCCATTCTATAAAAAACAAAAGCATAAGAACAGCATAATTAAAGAGACATAGACACGATTTGAGCTCAAAATTAAAACCAACATTTTATTTTTCCATTTTAAATGTTTCGAATAGTAAATATCGGTATCTTTAACGCCTTGTCAAAATTTTAAAGTCAAACATTTTCATATACTTCTTGACTATCTTTAACAGATATAAACATACCTGTCAAATGAGTGCAATTGAAATTGGTGGAAGGGAAGAAATCGAAGATTTCCTCATGGAAATATTGTTTGTTTTCAATGAAATACTCCGATGGGTTAAGTCTTATTACTCATTTTTCCATACAAGAAGGTAACAGTACTAAAGGGGCGTGGTCCGTCAGAAATTATTTTTAATTTTTTTATGTTTACAATGCTTCAATAAAGCATCTCTAGTAGGCAACCAAAATTTGAGTGTCATTCGTTGAATTACAAGAGAGATACATATTTCACAACACAATTCTCTGTAATTTGAATATTCCATGTTTAGTCCTAAATGGATCTAAAAAAAACACAAGCAATTGTTTATTTATTTATCTAAACGAATTAGCAGATAGGAAAATCAGATAAAAAAGAATTTTATTGGTATATTGAACCAATGTAAACAAAAACAAGACACGAACCTCGTTTACAAAACAATTTTTTTTAAAACCTTTGGTTGAATTTTGTATCTTGCTTATAATTTTACGACCGACACTTTTATTTTGTTTGATCATGAGAAATGCATTACTATAGCATTGTAAATAATAAAAATTGAAAAATAACATTTGACAAAAATCGTGACCATGTCCCTTTAATTACAGTCAAGAACTCTTCTTTCATAAGCGTTTTGAGACACCTCGTACATTAAGCCCCTGTCACACTGTCACGATTTTGAACTACGATAGTGTACGAATTCAATAGTCGCACTTATTCGGGGTTCATCGTAGAGATAGTCGTGGGTTCTCTACCTTCATCTCAGCAAATCGCCAAATACGGCGACTGTTTTGAGCATGTTCAAAACAATCGTGCCCACAGTATGAGTTTTAAGTATTCGTAGACTTTCGCACGACCCTCGCAATGCACTCGTGCATATAGTCGCAAAAAATCTTCTACATTTGTAGGAAACTCGCGAAACTTCGTCGTACCTACGATGCTACGAATATCCTACGATCTACCCCGAGTATTCTACGAGTTCATCCGTGTCTCCTACTAGTGAATGAGAATGTAGTTCGATTTGAAGCGAATACAATGCGAAGACAGGCGATTAGGGGCGAGTGCAATACGAGAACCTTGCGAGTTAACTACGAGTTAGTACGAAATTAGGAGACTAGTTAGTGTTTCGCAATAGTATTCTTTTTTTTTTATTATTAAGTATATCGTTAAGCAATTATGTACGTTTATTACAAAATCTTTTCTTTTGAAATTTTACATATACTTGTAATTTCTTCATTCTAAAAAATGAATTTTGTTCTCCATTGATAATCCTATTCAGGAAATGAATCAAACATTACTGCTGCCACTTTCATGATTATTTAAACAATTCATGAACTAAAACAATATCATGATCTTCTATTTCGTTTATAAATACAGTAATAAACGCCCGTCAGCAAATTATGAAAACAATTTTACTCACAATTGCAAACATTGTCACAATATGTATTTTGTCGGTAATCTTAACTCACAAATTTACTTTTAACTGCACGTGTTTTAATACATTTTTATAATCTATGTGAATATTACTCTGATTGCTTTATTCATCTTATATTTGAAATTAAAACATATTTCCAGGTACTAATTACATGTATTTTATGCAAAAATGCAATCATTAATTTGTTTAATAATCACTTAATAAATTAATACTTTAGATACATGTATATAATCGTAAAAACTCGTATTTATTCGTGGTAATATCGTGTATCAATCGTACATTTTTGTACTCATTCGTAAGAGTATCGTATAAAAATCGTCTTCCATCCTACCTGTTCGTAGGAAGATCTTACAGCGTTCGTTACTTAATCGCTGCAATTGGTACATGAATCGCCACAACTCTACCTGTCATTGCACAAACATCGTGCATTGTTGAGCAGACACCGTAGTCGAGTCGTACTAGACTCGAAAAAAATCACCGTCTGTAGAATAATCGCAATACTGACCTGACGAATAATGATGATTTTTAACTTTTAGTAATTCGTAGGCAATCGTGTATAAATCGTGACAGTGTGACAGGGGCTTTAGCAAGGTCTGTACCATGTCCTAAGATATCTATGCAGCATATTTGGACGATTTTTATTAAAATATCCTTTACCACTGAAAATAAAAAAAAAATTGAATAATATAAGGAAAAATCCAATTCATCTTCATTGGGAATAATTATTTTTCACTCGAAAAAGATTCAAGGAACAAAAACAGATTTCTTACGGATATTTATAATGGGAAAATCGGACATCTTTAACATTCGGAAGTTACTCGGAATACCTCGATATTAAGAATACCTATTGCAACAAAACTCTGCAGTTTTTCCGCAGATTGAACATGAAATATTAGTTGTTTTCAAAGTAATTTGATTTTTATTTCTTATTAAAAAACAGAAGGCAAAAAATTTCACCGATCTATCTAAAATTTCCTCTTTTTAAAAGATTTCTTTAGAAGAAAAACGAAATTACATACAAGGCACCGTAAAAAAAAACCCACAAGTTTTTAGAAAATTTAACAATAGAAAAAAAAAGAAAGCAGATAGTCACATCTTCACTATATTTTGGATATTTTAAAATAAGAAAATAATAAAAACACACAGCGAGCGAAATTCAACCCTAACATTACGATTAAATGAATCAATTGAAATAATCAACGTGAATCGGTGAATGAGATCAATCTCTGAGTTTATCATATTGAGAATTTAATTTAGACAGGCGATGTTAAAAAATGCAATAAACCTAGCTCTCCTTGTTATGCGCAAGATATAAACCTTTTTCTAAAAAAAAAGATAGTTGAGACGTATACCGTTGCATGCAGACATTTTTTGTACATACAGTTCATAGGAAAGTCTGTTTGGTTTGATTGAGTAGTCATTGCTCTTTGCTTTCGTTTGTGATTCGGCGTTAAATTTCCTTCGTGAATGTCGTTTTTTTTTTCTCGGATTTTCCCGTATAATAGACTCAAGCCAAACTGACCAATGATAAATTATCTTTGCTTGTGCTCCGACGCAATACTTTCCCGCTTGAAAGTCGTTTCTTTGTTTATAACAAGTTTAGCTTTTTTTAAAAAGCTGACCGTCTTTAGAACAAACCCTTAACAGCAATTAGTTATCAAAGAGGTAGGGTCGTAGACTCGTATTATTTTTATAAAATCAAAGTTATACCACTGCGTTTATCTATCTAAGGTGCAATTAACTTAACCGATATTAGGCATACCGCATCTATTTTTTTCTATTTTGTATAAATATTTGAATAAACAGAAAAACAAATAATTTCAATAGATATTATAGAATGTTACTTTCACTAATTGGACCTGAAAACCAAAGGCTGAATTTTATTCATAGCAATTTGTATTGCTTTTTCGTTTTCTCACTTTTTAAGATTTGAATCTACGAAATTTGTTAAGTCGTACATGAAAAAGATCATCTGAAAATTATCTCCCTTGCGCCGAACAGTATTTCATCCCATGAAATAAATGTAAATTTTCACATCATGTATTTTCTACCAATCACAAAGGAAAGGAAGTGCACAACCCGGAGACTGTAAATTATTTCAACTCTTTATACCGTCTTCCAAGGAAGACGGTAACAATCGGGCTTCTCCGTCAAAAAGGGAAAACTTTTTTTATTAGCTTGGTGGGTGGTATTTATAACTTTAAAGTAGGTTTTACCCGTTGATTTCTACAATCTCGGTGTTATATGACCTACGGTTTTCTTTGATTTTAATGTTCAGGTTAGACCTTTAGAATTCAGATCATATCTATTCTTATGATAAAGCGAAACTGTCACCTTGCAGTCTATTAACTATATAGTTTTCACAGAATGTCTGACCGTAAAATCGAGCTTGTTATTCCAGAAATGTAGACCAACGTACTTGCAGGCGCTCGATAGTGGTAACAAAAAGGCAGCACCAA
Source organism: Magallana angulata (assembly GCF_025612915.1). Lineage (NCBI taxonomy): Eukaryota > Metazoa > Mollusca > Bivalvia > Ostreida > Ostreidae > Magallana > Magallana angulata. The sequence continues at coordinate 18,290,419 of NC_069116.1, read as the reverse complement.
AAAAAAATTGGCCAAAATAAAATTTACTGCAGAAAAAAAAATCTTAATTGTTCGGATAAATTAGTTATTTGTTCGGACGAATTGAGATTTATTCGGACAAATTAGGATTTATTCGTCTGAACAAATTATTTGTTGAGACAAATTAGCTAATTCGTCCGAACAAATAAGATTTTTTTTTTCGCCTGGCTCTTCCATTCGGCCCTTCACGCTGCCTTACAAATTCATTCACACCCAATAACAAGACGTCACACTAGAATATTAAGTACACGGTTCAGCGAAAAAAAATTAATCTATTTGTAGATATGATGAATGATATGTTGAGTGATTGTCCAAGCTACAGTTTATTATTTTTTACTTAGTTCGTCTAGTATATTGGTGGCGTGTATTGGGTTTGATTGAATGGAAACTTTTTGCACTCAGTGAATATCACCTTGATTCCAAACAAATACACCTTATGCAATATGGATTTTTCTGATATTCATTAAATGATGCCACACCCAAAGATTCTGAATTAATATCGTGTGACGTCATCAGTACCACGGAAACGATAGCAGTAAAATAAATGTGAACAAAGGGTGGAAATATTTCAGTGATATTTACAAGTTTACCTGTTACATTTTACTCGTTTAGGTTAAGTTTTTCCTCTCGTTATAAGCTATGTTTCTGTATATGAATATATATTTACATCATATATTATAATATGGAAAGTTTTAAGTTCATTTTCTATGAAGAAAAACTCACAATTTATTGCTTAAAAAATAATTTCTTAAAAATTTTGACAGACCTGATGGCAAATTTGTTGTTCATTTAGTCTCAAGGTATCTCACAACACCCAATCTCTCACCAGAGGGCGTATTACGCTGCGCTACAGTATAAGTGGAGCGAAGCAGGAACGATAACTCTGGGTAGAGATTGCACAACACCTACACTTATACTTTTTAAGACACTACGTCACAAGATGGCGATTTAAATGTTTTGTTAAACCGTTTATTAAAGCAATATGAGCTGTATTTTGTAGAATTTAATTTTGCTGCAAATACCTGCTAGTACGATAAGTCTGCATATAACTTAAACTTTTATGATAAATAAGGTTGGAAAAAATCATTAATTTTTGTCAGAGGAAAGAGATCTCTTCTAAGGAACATATAGCAAATCAATTTTTGTACAGGACAACAATAATTCAATTCCGCTCCAATGAAAGTTCCTGAACGGCCCTTTTCACAAAAATTTGGCTAAAAGAAATTTAAAAACCATGATATTTATGTCATTTTTGTAGTAGAAAATAACATTTTCGTTAAAAAAAAATTCTTCATCAAAATTGCAGCTCATATTGCTTTAAAGTATGCGCTTCTGAACCGCAGATCATGAGTTTGAATCTGTCAAAATTTTTAAGAAATTATTTTTTAAGCAATAAATTAATATGTTTTACGGTGTAACCGTTCGGAGGGCGAAGCGAATATAAATGGGGCTAGATCAGTAGATGCCCTTTCATCGTCTCTGGCATGTCATTTCATAAATTGTTTTGTTTGAACTCTAATCTTATTGCTTGTTAAATTTGTTCAAGCCCGGCCCTGATATGCTATAGAGTATAGTCTGCCCCAGGTTACTGTTTCCATCACATTTTGACAATGTTATAGAAACGTACACAGCTAAAAGAAATACAATTGAATTCCTTCATTAAAACATGATCTTTTTTTCACTCAGAGATTTTCACAGGAAAGAAAAACAGATTTCTTATGAAGATTTATCTTTTTCCATTCGGAAGTCTTTTGGAACACCTCACACAATTTTCAAATGCTATCAGTCAGATCTTATTTTATATCATTTGCAATACAAATCTCCATAGATTTGTATTTAACAGCCGCTTTTTCCGCCAAACAAGTCAGAGAGAGAGAGAGAGAGAGAGAGAGAGAGAGAGAGAGAGAGAGAGAGAGAGAGATTCAAATACAAAAACCTGCAAACAAATTTTCATTCTAGTATGAAAATAAATATTGTTTGAACCCTGAAATATTTCATCTTCGTAAGCCAAGGGTTTCTGATCTGCGCCGCTCCTGGAGATCACAAACCCTTGGCTTGCAAAGGTAGGGATATTTATGAATAACTAATAATGAAGCAAAAATCTTGGGACAGTTAAAAATTATTTTGATTCTATCAATTTATATGTGTATTATTGTGATTTCTTATTGTCTAGTCTGAAGTAATTTATACTTATATTGGATGAATAATAATGTAGTATCAACATCGCAGATCTCTGGATAATATTTCTCAGCATGAAGTATTTTAACTTTTTACTCCCTTATTCTAAATGTATGCATAAAACATTAATTAAAGAGTAATGACGTATATTTTTTTAAATAAGAAAATCATATTGCTCCAAATAATCTCCCTATTTGCTTTTATTTTTATGGCAAATTGGGGGTAATTTGAACATTTCTTGTATTTTTGAATCATATACGAATGGTTTACACATTTTTTTTTTGGGGGGGGGGGGGGGGGGTTGAATTAGAATAGGGAAATATTTAACAATGTGTCTGTCAAAGATTAGGATGTCTACAAAGTTTTGATTATCTTTTGTTTTATATTGAATTAGTTATTGGTCGTAACTTATTTTTTTGGGATGTTGATAATTAATTTGAATTCTGGGTGCGAAATGCTCCTAATGCTTTGTAGATATAAATGTGTCACTTTTATCAACTTTGGACGCATTTTAATTCTATTTAGCCTTATCTGAAAGATCATGTGTAAGGTTTAACATATAATCTCAGGACCAATAAGTAAAATCAAAAAGAAAATAATGTTTTCTTCTTCTATAGATATTTAACCAACGAAAAAAAATTCTATAATAAAACGTACAAATAAATGAAAATAGCTTTTAAAATGTACCACGACTAATTATAAACAAATCCATTTTGCGCAAAGAGCAGATATTGACTGAAAGGAGAGACAACCAACAGTAACAATGCTGTTTATTAGCAATAAACTGAACGCCCCCGGTTCCATCGGGAAAGTTATCATCCTGTCGTTGATTTCCAGAACATGATATTTTCATTACCACCAGCTCTTAGAAAATCTACGAAAAACAAATATATGAGGTGTTACTTCTTAAAAGTGTTTTCTTCTTTCATAACGTAATATGAATAATACAGTGCGGTAACATCCTAGCTATACAAATAGATCAGGGCTTTGCTATGTCTTACATGAGGTCCGTGGGCTGTAAGGGTCACCTGATATGAGCAATTTCCTTAAAGTCAAAACAACGCTAAATAATTAAATGGTTTATAGGATATCAAATAAACCTTGATTTAGTATACATCATTTTCAATAGTTCAATAGTTTATCATGTCCCTTAGAAGGATCCGTTATCGTTGAGATGTGGTCCTTGAAACTCAGAAACCGGGAATACAATTCGCGACATGGGACTTTACTTCCACAGCAAGTGCCTCTACCTAGTCAGAGCAGAACTGGATTATGCATGGCCTATTGAAAAGATGACAGTTTTCCAATACCAATACATGACAATGAGGGAGTGTTCGCACGCTGTAAAGGTCAATTGAATAACTCATAAAGGTCTCAAAACAAAACACTCTATGTTCATATACTTTCGAGCTTTGACCAAAAGAGACTTGGTCACGGTTTGAGCTCAAACTATCAAATTTATTTTTCCCTTTTTAATGTTTAGAATTGTTAATATTGGTATTGTTAATGCTTCTTCAAAATTTGAAATATCGAGTAACAAGCAAGAAACAGAGTTTGAAAAAAAAAATTGTGAAAAAGCTCAAGTCTTTTTATTGTTTACTTAATTATATAATTATATTATGTATAATATGTGTTTCATTGGTATATGCTTTCTTTTGTTGATTTAAGTATTGAATGCTTATTTTTGGATGTCGTCGGTCACAGCAATGCGGTGCAGACAAAATAAATACCGCGCGTTAGTTAAATAACAATGATTTCTTAACACTGTATCTCGCTTGTAACTTTTAATATTCCAATTTTGGTCAATCATTCAAAATTCACAAGTAAACCATTTTTTACATAAAACAAGAGGCCAATTGGCCTTAACGGTCACCTGAGTAGCATATAACCCATAGACAAACTTTGTAATGACGACCACCTCCCTGCCTGAAATCTTTTAAAAAGAACTATGACACCTATAATTTTGGCAAAAAACTTAAAGATCTGGTCTACAAAATCATGAATTCAGTTTTCCTTTCAGATGCGTGGGAGTAAAGAAGATAATTTTTAAACATTATATGCATTAACAACTATACATCCATTTTGGCCCTGCCCTAGAGTCAAAACCTATACTCCAGGGGACATGAAATTTAAAATTTTAGGGGAGAACTTCCTTGTAAACATAATTATGAAGTCGGTTTTTCATAAAGATGTGTGAGAATAGAGAAGAAGATTTTTAAACATTAAATGCGTTAACACTATGTTGCCATATTGCCCCCCCCCCCATGTCCCGAACCCCTGATCCAGGGGCCATGAATTTCACAATATAGGTAGAGGAGTTAGTGGACATCATAATCATGTATTCAGATTTTTGTCCACATGTGTGGGAGTAAAAAATAAGATTTTTAAAGATTCAATACATTTTTGCTGTATGGCCATATTGGCCCCACCCTACAGCCTGAACCCCTGACCCAGGGGTCATGAATTTCACAATTTTGGTAGATGGCTTCATGAATATCATAATCATGCATTTAGTTTTTAACAAATACATATTGAAGTAGAGAAGAAGAATTTCTAAGATTTAATACATTTTTACTATATGGCCATATTGGCCCCACCCTAGAGCCTGAACCCCTGACCCATGGGTCATGAATTTCAGAATTTTGGTAGAAAACTTCATGGATTTCATAATCATGCATTTAGTTTTTAACAAATATACATGGGAGTAGAGAAGAAGATTTTTTAAAGATTTAATACATTTTTTACCATATGGCCATATAGGCCCCAACCTAGAGCCAGAACCCATGACCCAGGGGCCATGAATTTCATAATTTTTGTAGAGGGCTTCATGGACATCATAACCATGCAACCAGTTTTTTCCTCACATGTATGGCAGTAGAGAAGATTTTTGAAAATTTGGATTTTTTGCATATTTGGCCCCACCTATGGTGCCCCGGGGGTGGTAGAGCCATGAATTTCACAATTTAGATTCCTCTTACCATAGAGATGCCTCACACCAAAAATGGTAACAATTGGCCTTGTAGTATTTAAGAAGTTAAAAATGTAAAATTGTTAACGCACGACGCAAGACGACGGACGAAAACGGATAGCAACAGGTCACCTGAGTTTACTCGGATGACCTGAAAAAAAATGAAAAAATGATCTCAATTGTGTCTAAGTCCATTTAATTGATGAGTACAATCTAGTTGAAAGACATTTTTTTTTTGAAAATGAATTATAAGATTGTCAGCTAAGGTGTAGATTCCATGACAGTAGGTACTAGTGAAAATCAATGAACATAAAAACGTTGTAAATACATAGCATGATTCTCCAGTACTTGATATAAAGACATTCACGTCAAATAAACCAGAATTTCGTTTTGTTTAAATTAATCACTTTGTAGATTATTTTTCTGGGCGATTTTGACTGGCTATCAAATCATATGTACAAGTGTAAGATTCAGTCTCATTTTGCGCATTCAGAGCTAAAAGTATCATAGCGGGAATGATTAGAACCAGGGACCGATAATTCCTTTAGGACTGCGAATTTCCATCAGCGAAATGAGAAGGCTTCTGGTAAACTGTGGGAGCATGAAACTCCCAAGATGACTTCAGTTTGTTTAATGAGAGCTTAACCGTTATACTTAATATCATTTCATTTGGACCAAAATATACGCTGCTATACTTGCAAGAATACGTTTGTCTTTTTAATAAAATGCAAACGTCTTGCAAATATTTATTGCATTGTAAATACTTTTAATAAGAACAAATTTATGCTTGAATAAAGCCATTGTGATCAAGTAAGAACAAAATTTACCACAATATAAGGCATATGGATATCACCCTTGTAATAGATTTTAGTAAATGTGATATACATGTATTATATATCATCGACAATAAAGGTTTGTAATGTTATTTCTGAATTTGAATCGAAAACATGCAGGTACAAATTGATTACAATAGTAAAAAAAAGTCACTGAATGCAATACCAGCATACAAAACAGTAACTAGTATCTAATGACAATACATGCAGCCAAAGTAGTATTTAAGAAATTGGTGATCTTATGTCTACAGAAGAACTAGCTAACTTTTTTAACAAGCGTATTATGCATTGTTATTAAAAGATAAAAAGGATAAACAAGTACTACCATATCTTCTGTACAAAGATAATGTACGTGAAATATATAACGTTACATCAATTATTGACTCATAAGCATTTATTGATTATACAATACTTAGCGAGGAAAGAAGTATTCGGTAACACCGATACACCCGGTTCATTTGAACCAATATATACGCTGCTATACTTGCAAGAATACGTTTTGTCTTTTTATTAAAATGCAAAACTTCTTGCAAATATTTATTGCATTGTAAATACTTTTTAATAAGAACAAATTTATGCTTGAATAAAGCCATTGTGATCAAGTAAGAACAAAAATTCATGTTCATTATTCATGTTCATTGTTCAATGTTCATTGCAATGTCGATGACCAAACATTGACCTGGCGTATTATCAATGAGGGTATACAACTATAATGAACGTACATTTAAATCAGTAAGATAATTCTTAAATCTTGAATAAAAAATCACTTTATTAATGTAAAAAGGTTACTTTAGCCATTATGATAGTAACTTTCATTGACACTGTACAGGCAATGTCTCTAATGCCATATTTATTCAAGCTACCTTTTTAAGAAAATTATATTCCTTTACACATGTATGCATACACTTTTATATTTTATCAACTGTTGCATGGAATATTTCTATGAAATTCGTTTCACAATTGTTGACCATTGTAAAATGCAGACGTCACTTGTTTTCTATTAAGAAAAAAGCCTTTTTGTTGGAGAAAACAATAAATGTCCTTTGATTTGTGATCAATCAAAAGGATATTTCAAATGTGTCCGCCGTTAATCTTAACCACTGTTTTGTCAAAGTTTTTACTGATTTTGATAAAATGACGATCACTGCATGCCATTGTTCGATGTTGCCAGTACATGCTTCTTATCAATTAGATGAAATCTACCCGACACCCACAATTGTAAAACAATAATGCAACGAATATCACAGAGTTTACTGTTTTATCATTTGAGTTTGAATCTTCAATGATTCTGAAAACAATAGCTCTAACCTTGTATTGAGTTAAATCTTTATGATAGAAACAGAACAAGCAATTAGATACCAATGATTTGTCATTCCAAATACAACTTAATAGCACATCATGCCTTATTCGCGACAGAACAAAGGTTTAATTCCCATCATCAACTCTAACCAAAGACTGGAGCTTATAATGGATTGGTGGTCGCTAGACCAGGCTAAAGTGGATAAGTATACATGTATCAAACTCACGAGCACTTTGTAAAATTCATTTAGAACAGGTATTTAGAACAGACTTTTGAGTAACTGTAGTAACCGCTGGTCTGTCTATCCCTCATTATTTCAATGTGTTTAATATCCTAATGTCTTTCTCATTCACTCGACTTGGAGAAAAGATTTCGTCGGATAATACGTGATCAACCTCTCAACGTGCTTACAAGAGAAAACTAAATGTTTTCTAGCACCATGCCGCCTGGACAATAAGTCAAGACAATGGTAAATTAGAACGTGTAATCTAGCGTTACATGTCTCATTCTTTTTGTTTAACACAATTTTCAATTATCTAACCCAAACACTCCCCCCTACTTTACCCCCTCTCCCCTTAAAAAAAGTAAACAAAAAAAGTCATTATCTCAGCTACAACAAAAAAACCGATTGGTTCATCATTTTGATGTTAGGAAGGCATGAGTAAATAATAAATATGATTCAAATTATGGTGACTTACCTTGGGAGACGAGGCTGCCGAATAGGAGAAAATGCTCTTATTACTGTAGAAAGACATCAGTAGCAGTAGGACTCAAATTACCTAATACAGGACTTTATTGCATCCTTGCCTTCATTATTTCATAGTCATTGTCTCAGAGTCGTTGCTGCATTCACAAATCCTTATTTGACGATACGTGTCAATGCAAAACAAGAGGCATAATGCCGCGCACACTCTTAATGGCGTGGAAGCACGTCTGTCACACAGCATTAAGGGTATTACATGAATAAGTCTGTGAACAAGTTGATATTGCAAAGCTTTTGTGTCATACAAAAGCAGGCTGCGTTCGTTTTTTCTTTTAATTACAAAAAATCGTCTCATTTCTGAACATGAGCAATCTGTAACATTTCTCCAAGCTACCTGTGCTCGGTTTATAAATTTTATTGATTCACCAGGACACGGGTATTTTTCTTACGATATCGAAATGTAACAGTTCTTATCCCCTTTTCATTATTAATTGCAACATATATTCACCATTAGCAACATCAACTTGATTGAAAATCGAACACATTCAGATATCATTTATGTAAGCAGTTAACGTTGTATCCTAGAGAACCTTCTGTTGTTTTCTATGAAACTCATTTTTTGGTTATCAATTTAGTGTATACTTTTTGGGAGTTGATTTTAATCAACTCTCCTATGCAGTTACTCTGACGAACCGAAAGTGAAACTGTGTTTGGACCTAAGCACAAATCATCACCGCCGACAAGACTTAGCTCTTGAAAATAATAGAAAAATTCAAAGTAATGTATGCTGAAGCATTGTTTTTCAAGGAAACTTATCAATAAACACTTTGAAAATAGTCAGATTTTATATAATACGAACAACTAAGATATTTTTATAGTCTCGTGTATTACTACGCCCGAGTTTAATATAGCGTCGTTCAACCGAACGCTCAGCTGTCTCCGTTAATCTCCGACAAGCAGAAAGGCTCTCTTGCTTGTCAAAAATTAACGGAGACAGCCGAGCGTCTGGTTGAACGAGACTAGAGTTCGATATCAATAGTGCTTGGATCCATAAATTTTTTAGAATTGTTTTGATTACTGATACAAAGTTTGAAATCGATCTTTAAATATTACACAACATGATTCATATGGGGTTTCTCGAAATTCTTGTCGGAAAAGTCTAAAATTCATATAATAAAAAAGTGCGTAATTCAAATGTAGACAAGAAACTAATTGCCATGCCAGATAAGTTAATTTTAAAATAAATGATAATTGATAAAATCAACTCCCGTCAGTACTTCAGTACTTTGATTTATTAATTACATGTACATGGTATATCAACTGCATGATGACAAGCTACAGAAGACAACATGTCTATCAATGACATAAGTGTGTCCATTTAATAAAAGACAAACTTTTATTGTTTCAGGGAAAATAAAACATAATTTCCGATCGTTACCAAATCAATCTGATATTATACACCAATATGCGACCAGGAATTGAACAGTTATTCATGTTTTATATTTCGTTTTATTTTGGGTGGGTGGGTGGGGTGCGGTTGAAGAGAATCAGTTTTTTTGTCAATGACATTTGTATCATTTCCACACTACGTGACAATTTTTTATCCATAGACAATTAATTTCTAATAAAAGCAAATATCACTATTGTGAGCACTGATTCATCGTTACTAGTATACTGCAAGTGTCTATAGAAACAGATTCTAAGGACTCATATCATTAAGGTAAAAAGGCAAGTGTCTCGTATGACAGATTGTTATAAAATAAAGCATTGACACTGACTGGAAAATTATGTTTCCAAGTACACCACATTGCCAAAATGTTGTCTGCCTTAACCGATGCTCTGAAACGAAAAGTACCAAAAAATTTGTTTTGTCTGTATTAATAGTATATGAAATTGTCAGTAATACATTGTCAGTGCTTTAAAGGATTATCATTGAGGTATCATACTCTTAGTAAAACTTTGTCAATGTTTATGCGATTGCTAGTTAGATTTTAAACTGTCAGTAACAGTTTATCAATGTTTTAAAGGTTTTCAGTTAGATTAGAGACTGTCGGTGACTCTTTGTCAATGTTGCAAGAGATTGTCAGGTAGATTAAAAACTGTCAGTAACACTTTGTCAATGTTTTAAGAGGTTGTCAGTTATCAACAGACTGTCAGTAAGTCCTTTTCATTCTTTTAAAAGATTATCAGTTCTATTAAGGCTGTCTGTCTGTATCACTAAATTAATGTTTCATGAGATTGTCAATTAGATCACAGACTATCAGTTACACGATGTTTACGTTACATGGGATCTTGTTGAAATCCATCATTACTGTGAGCTGCAAGATCGTAAAAATCATACATTAGATTGAGACAGGGGTAATTATCAACAAATTGCCAGTGTAAGTGGTAAACGAGATTTTCAGAAACATTTAATGGGGATATAGTCACGATTTTAGTCAAAATTTATTTTTCTATATTTATTTTTTACAATGCACCAGTAAAGCATTTCGAATGATCAACCAAACTGTAATGATCAATCTCAGAGTAATAGCTCACACATCCTTGTAATGATGTAAACAAGGCTCGTGCATTTCTGAATTGTTTACATTGGTTCAATATACCGGTTAAGTTCTTTTTCAAGCTGATTTTTTTATCTGCTGAATTGTTTTGAACATAATTAAACAGTTCCTAGCGTTTGTCACATTCATTTAAAGTTTAAAGCTTGATTCTTTCACATTAACACTCAACATTTTAAACACAAACATGATCTGAGCTTTGTTTACATAACAAAGAATTGTAGGTTATGTATATCGCCTATATACATCTGCAACTGACAATCAAATTTTGGTTGTCTATTAGAGATGTCTTACTGAAACATTGTAGACATCTAGTATAAGATACTGAGCATTTTCGATTTTAAACTAGAGATTTTCCGTGACATTTAATTATAATTAGTAAATGGACGACAAGGTATTGCCATAGGGAGCTGATATACATGTAGCGCCACTGTTACATGAAAGAATGCCTAACAACTGACGGTATAGACATTGACCATCGCATCTTTTGACTTACAGCTATCACAATTCTAAGCTTGTTATTAAGGAGATCTTAAATGACAACATGAAACCCATAGCTAGGACGAGTTATTGTTACAGTAATAAATCCATATTGAAATAGTTATTACACGATTCCGTAGCAGACGACAAGGATGCAACAAAATCAAATTTTGTGCATATAAATCTCAGAAATGGAAGAAAACTTGAAAGAATTGACAAACATGATCAATGATATTTCGCAATACTAATAAATGTAACGTTTGAATTGAAATTTATGTATTTTCTGCATGAGATTTCTCTGTCGCTATTAACAATGCCAAAACGCAATATAACTCACAACGAACTCGTAGAAAATGTTTCACTTCACTAACAAGTACAGAAATATAGTATTGACAATGGTGATTTCCTTTACAACGTAAGTAAGTAATTTATTTATTTATACTAAGGTGACATGTGTATACATTTCCAAGTGTAATATTAACAACAGTAAACATAGATTTAACACCCGGCCCGTCGGGCCTATATGCCACTTTGAACATATTAATAATGAAAAAAAGAAAAGAAAAGAACACAGCATCAAGCGGTAAACAAAGATATGATTGAAAATATACGTGTATAAGCATAAAGCTTCCTTTGGAACCCTTGAGTTTGCACTGTTTATATAATACAGTACAGTATATGTTTATTTTCTGAACAATAAAGATTGTTTACGTGTAAAAGAATGATACATGTATAAGTATTTGGCAACCTGCCGAGGATAATTTGAAATAAGAACAATTAGTGCATCTGTATCTGACAATTCTTGTAATTGATTAAATCCAGTATTTTCGAAAAGGACTCTTCTATAATCGTTATATAAAGGACAATGTAATAATTTCTACACTATTTCTACAACAAAAAGTACAAATTCGCTCCTCAACGGGTTCACCGTGGTATTCTCAATGGCAAAATCCCACATCTAAACTGAGCCAAAATTGATCGCAAATGTTTAGGCATATCTGAAACTACATAATTTTCTCTACCAAAACTGTTTCAAAAAGTGCGTAAGTACGTAGTTTTGGAATATTGATGATCTCACTGTTCCAGAAATTTGAATAGAAGAAGTGTATTTTTGATTGAACTATATTTGTGTCTACGATCATTCTAGAGTCAAAATAGTAATCTAAATCTAAACAGTGAAAAATTTCTTTTAAATCACTACACCAATTATTCCTACATCTGTTGTAATCAATTTCAAATACATTTCTTGTGATCCGTTCATTGTCAAAGGACAAAACTTAATTCCAATATCTAATTACATTAATCCAACGTCTATATTGACTAGGTATCCGTCCAGTGTCTCCATAAACCGACAAAATTGGCGCAAGACGATGGACTCCAGGAAAATAACGAATAGCTCTATTTCGAACATTATCTATCGATTGAAATTTTTTTAACCCCAGACAAGAGTAGAAAAGTTAACATTTGCCATAATTCTGTAATGAATGGGGGAAAACATTTACAAACACAAAACATTTTCATACACAGTTAATATCCATTGAAAATCGAGTTGTAGATATCTTATAGTATATTCTTCATCTTGACATATACATCGGGAAAAAATTACTCTTTGATATGCAAAATGACAATGGCTTAAAGAAGGGTATGTTTTATGAAGGGCGCGGTCATTCTCTTGATGTTTGCCGTGAATACATATATTAATGGTAAAAGCTACTCAGATAAAATCAATGTGACTAGCATTATAGTTATTAATCCTGTATAAAACCGTCTCACATTATCCTTCAACAATACTGAATAGGTATTATGTCCAAGATTGGTTGATATAAAGGTCGTCTGGTGAAGTTAAATCTGAGAGAGAGAGAGAGAGAGAGAGAGAGAGAGAGAGAGAGAGAGAGGTGATATTCATTCATCACACAAGGACAGTAATGTATTCATCATTACATCGACTGTTCCCGCTAATCCTTTAGTTTATTATTAGAGCACCAATAGAGGGATTCTTTTGCAGTCTTGTCAAACGCCCATGAAATAATATTATATACATGTATATGGACTGAGCATACACTTTTGTCATTTAATCCAACTTGATTAAGAGTCTGGTTTTTTAGATTTTTTTAAAGGTTTTACATACTATAGTTATCAAATTAAAAAAAACATTGAAACACCTGAAAATATGTCATATATTGACAGAACTCGTTACTGTGAATGTTTTACTCACTTGTAAAATGCAAACTGAGCACACGATCAGGACTATATGATAGACCTACCTTCTTGCGCTCTGAGTGCCTCTTCTTTGCCATTGATCGGTTCTTGCTGTTAGGCTGTTTTTGCTCATCTTCCTCTTCTTTTTTCCGGAACATGTTGCCACGTCGTCGGGTTTAATATCTACAAATTGTCAAATAAATATGGTTAAAAATCCTTACAACGAATCCAACTACTCCCTGGTTTGAAGCACTTTATTTTTTTTTAAAGTAATCTCTTCTGGTTTTATGAGCACAATTTTATGCAACATTTTGCACAACAAATGTCTTACATAAATCCAGAATAAGAAATGCCAAAATTATCTTTTTCTTTTGAAATGAAAAAAAGAGAGAACATGCATTTGTTTTCTATCATCCGAAACATAGCATAAAAACTCCCCAAGGGTCTTGTACATATACACGACAAACCCAGTTAAATGAATACTGCATCTATCTGCATAGTTGCAATGTGCTCAAGATTATTTTTTCCCTATACTGTTCTAATGTTGAGAATATATTTTACATTTTGTCTCATTAACGTCGAAAGAAAAGAATTATACGAGGGTCAATCAAAAAATACGAAGACTTTTGTCATAGCTATGTTACTTAACGTCATATCATTACTAAATTTGGTAGACATAATTTAGCAGTAGTTTCAGACAATTTGCAAGAAAAAAAGTTAATAAATTTCTTAATTTCTAAGAATTATCGAGAATTTAATCCTGCAAAAATGAGGTCACGGCGCACGGTCAAAATGTGTGTTATGTCAACAATAACCCATATAATGTTGAAAGTATTATCTCTATAAATTTGGCTTAAAACCAAATTATATTGAAACTTCAAATGTAGTATAGTCATGGTATTCTATGTACCAAATAATGATAGGATATATTGTTTTGTCGAACAGATATTAGCAACTAAAGTCAGATAGTCCTCTTTAGAATTGACTAAAAACATCGACGTCGCCTGACGTCACGGCGCAACAAGAAGTACAAATAAAATGGATTTAACTCAGAAAAAAGCCGATACATGCTCAATGGTGCAAAAAATAAGTCAACAATTATTTGCAAGTTTGTATTTACCTGTAATAAATTTTGTGGGGATGGTGGTCATTGTATTTTGAATATAAAACAGTCCGAAAGAGAGTAGAATATCTGTAAATATTTGGTCATATAAGAAGTAACGTCAACCGACGTTCAGGGTTATCCTTACTGTAAACTAAGATATACACGGTTAGAAAATGAAAACATTGAAGACCTAACTTATGATTCTCAAGCAAATGTGTGCAAATAAGATGTTAAGTGGTTCAGTGCCATTTTAAATTGTAAGAAGAAAGGCACAAGAGACTAAGCGTGATATAAAGAGGGGGTATATCTATAAACTGTGCGTGTTTAATTTTGACGTCATGTTTTGAACGTTACCGTGCGCCGCGGTGACAAAACATGTTGTTTTTAAAAAGGGGTAACAAAAATACCCTTTCATCAAATGGACTAAATCTTCGCATTTCAATAACATAAGTGTTGGTGCACAGATTAATCTGTTAAGTATGACTTTCATGAAAAATATATGATAGACAGCCGCATTGTCTTCGTATTTTTTGATTGACCCTCGTATTTTACATTTTGTCTCATTAACGTCGAAAGAAAAGTATGCTTAAAAAACGACTGAAATTCTGAAACACAGATGTGTTGACCGTTGGCCGTAAGAGTGACATGCATGTTATACAGCGCTTTGGGGGAACTAATTACAAGATCGTCATGTGCACTTTATTCAATTGATTTTAAGATACTTGTTGGAGTGATATATTTCTATACATTATCCAAGATATTTCACAACGCTTGAAGCTAAAGGCAGAGTTCGCATTTGCATTTTAATTTCGGTCATACCATTTAAACAATAAAATGCTTTCTTTAGTGATTCATGCGAGGTATGAAGGTGGCGACATTGCAGAAAAAATACATGACCTGCGTTATATTTACAGCTTTCTTTAAA
Source organism: Magallana angulata (assembly GCF_025612915.1). Taxonomy (NCBI): domain Eukaryota; kingdom Metazoa; phylum Mollusca; class Bivalvia; order Ostreida; family Ostreidae; genus Magallana; species Magallana angulata. The sequence goes on along the minus strand of NC_069116.1, from coordinate 18,275,152 downwards.
AATTTGTAAAAGTTAGTTGAATTAACTAAATTACTGTTAATATTCGTCAGTCCGTTAGATAAAAGAAAAAGCTAAATCGTCTCCTTTGGGAGTTTGAGTCTGGCATCATGGTAAGTATTTCGTGCAGCCCGTGATTTTTCTTTGATCGATGAAGGTTTTGACCAATCAATATACGGAGTGTGTAGCTTTCAGTTCTGTCAGTTTCTACAGAGCGACAAATTTCTATTAATTTTTTGTAAGAAGGGATTCATACTCAGTAGATGTTAATATACTTTTGTAATGGAGGGGGTCTGAACAGACTGGAAGAGGGATGGGGGTCGTTTGTTATAATAACCCAAGATGATTAGTTCATTGGTACTTGAACTGGTCATGAAGCCTAAAAGACAATTTTGGTAAGATGGGGGATCAGGAAAGTGTTCAAGTTATTTAGTAAATTCATAGATATTTAATAAATAATTGAATTAATCATAAAGAGTATATAAAAACATAAACTAAATAACTGGTAATGCACACCAGATAAAAGATAAAGAACTAATTTGTTGAATATCCTCCTTTAAGAACCATGGCCATAATGTTTGTCAAAATTTATTTTTTCGTTTAGATTTTTAAAATGCTTCAGTAAAGCATTTTTCCATAGTCAACCAAAATTTGAGTGTCAGTCGTCTAGTTATAAGCTAGATAAAGAGCTTACAATTTTTTTGTGATGTAAACAAGGCTCAAGTCTTGTTTTTGTTTACATTTTGAATGCTGACAAGAAAATTCCAGGTTTAGACTTAAAATGAATGTGACAAGTTCTAGGAACTAATTATTTATGTTCAAAAGGAATAAGCAAATGTACCAATGTAAACATACACCTGGCACGAGCCTAGCTCAGAAAAAACTGTGAGCTCTGTATCTTGTATAAAAAAAAATGAAATAAAAATAAAAAATGAATATCCATTAGGAATAAAAAAATTCCCATGGGATAAAAAAAATTTCCTACAGGAAATATTTAAAATCCTATGGGATTTTAAAAAAATCCTAAAGGAGCTATATTTCCTATAGGAGAAAAGTATTTCCTACAGGAATTCATTTCAGACAGGTTGCTCTCCTATCGAAAATTTCGATTTCCTGTATTTTAAAATCCTAAGGGAGTTTGTTGAAATCCTATTGGAAGTTGAATTCCAATAGGAAGAGTCTCCGGTTGGAAATCCAAAATATTCCACAGGAAAATTGTTTTTCCGATAGAAAAAATATTTTCCTGTTGGAATTTTCTCAGATGACAGGTGAGATACAGCAATAAAAAAGTTGTTTTAAACTCTATACATAATGGGTTGTCATGTGACTCATATGACATTTGAATTTTTCGATACATCTTAGACGGGTGCAAAAATGGCACCTTGGCACTGGCATATTTTACACCGGCACAGTATTTATGTTTTGTCAGCGCACGGTTATGATGTGATAAGGTCAAAACAGTTTTACTTCCGGTTTACCTGAGTTACTGCAAAGAAGAGTTGATTAAATAAAATTTGACCCAAATCGTGACCATGTTCTTTAAAGAAAATGAATTGTGATTCATAGCATTAAAGAAATTAGCAAAGCTGAAATCCACACGATCCAGTTCTAACCAGTTTATTGATATGTCAAAACCTTCATCAACCTAAGAAAAATCGCTGACTACACAAAATAATCATGATGATGCCAGACTCAAGTTCCCAGAAAAGAGAACTTGGTCATTTCTTTTATCTAACGAACCAATGTATATTAACAATAATCTGGTGACTTTTAATTACCTTTTAGGATCAATTCATTATTTGGTTAAAAGAAAGATGTAAATGTAAACAATAAAATGCATTCATAGGTAAGTCATGCGTGTTATGAAAGTAGCGATCACAACCAATTAACGAGTTCTGTATTTTTAGCAATGTACCTTCATTTCCCTCAAAAGTCACCAGTTCAAGAAGGCATTTTATTGTTCGAATGAATAAACAGTGTGTTTTATTAATGTGGTAGATGTTACGTCTTATATTGTTAATTTGTCATGTTCTCCAATCAAATTTCTTTTACTTTGAATTAGCAATAGGAATGTATTTTCAAAGTATGCAAAGATTTTTCACTTCATGATCAATAGAAGTCAATACACCCATAGTAATTGTTCTCCAAACCCAGGGTCTATGAATTACACTATATTGATAAAGAGTTTCTTGCTTTACAACTCTAGACATGCATGTAGTTTCCCTTGTTATAGCTGTTGTTTTAAAACTCGTCTTACCACCGTAACAACTCTACCTTGGATTAAGGAATTTCATATTTTGGGGTTAAAACTATTGCTCATTGGCCTACTAGATATATAAAAAGATGCGAAGATTTTTCAAAATTATTGCATCATGATTTATCAATAGCGTCCTGTCCTGGCACCAGAAACCCTGGCCCTCGGGTCAGGAATTTTTTTATTTTGGTAGAAGAATGCCTTTCCTATTCATGACCTCAATGAAGTGAAGAAAAGTATTACAAAAGAATAAAAGGATATTTAACACGTACATATCACCGATAGAGCAATTTTGATAGAGACTTCACTGGCACATGCCTTTTACGATTGCGTCCATTTTTACATGGTATTAACAATGTACTACAGTAAGTTTCCCTCTACATTAAATTGTCAATCTCAAACCAAAGGTTTTATCTCATTTAGATGCGCTTGTTTCTTTTTTTTTTTTTTAGAGAATTTGAGTCGAGAACTAAGTTGAGTAATTCCAAATGATGGTGACGGCGATATTTCTACCGGAAGAGATGAGAACTACTGAACTCACAGCACAACGCATATAGTCGGTCATTTGGGTGTTTAAGTAATTTATAACTTCTTTGAAAGTCACCTGAAAAATCGTGAAAACAAACTTTTCAGTGTAATAAAACAATGACAAGCATCAGATAGAATAGCTTGCATAGAGGCTCAGTTTAACGAACAAATATTTGAACAGCTTGATCGAGTGCTCTATCCTTATCCAAACAGTACAACCACGACTATATGTATTATTGGTATCTTAGATAATGAATCGAATAAAGTAGATTTTGCAATAACATTATATAGCATGTGCAAAACCCCTAGTGATTGATTTATAATTTCAAATGAGGAGATATTTATCGGTAAATCATTAATGATATTAGATTGCACAAAGTTCCAGAAACGCTTAGTACGTGCATTTAAGAAATTATTAGAAAATCAAGGTTCGTTTTCTTTTCACAAGAAATTTCATCTGATCACGCCTGTCCTTGTTATGAACATGCAGCATAATGAATAAATTTTCTATCAATTAGAAACATAATATCGTATTTCTATTCAATCTATTCTTGTTAGGTCACCTGAGCTGTTTTCGTCCGTCGTCGTGCGTTAACAATTTTACATTTTTAACATCTTCTTGAAAAGTACAAAGCCAACTGTTACCATTTTTTGCTGTGAAGCGTCTTTTATATGGTTAGAGGAATCTAAATTGTGAAATGCATAGCTCTATCACCTCTGGGGCGCCACAGGCGGTGCCAAATATGCAAAAAAAAAAGCCGAATTATCAAAAATGTTATTCTCTACTCCCACACTTTTGTAAGGAAAACACGAAATGCATGGTTATGACGTATATGAATCTCTCTACTAAAATTGTGAAATTCATGGCTCCTGGGTCAGGGGTTCAGGCTCTAGGGTGGGGGCAATATGGCCATATAGTAAAAATGTATTAACTCTTAGATAACCTTCCTCTCTACTCCCATATATATATTTGAGAAAAACTAAATGCATGGCTATGGTGGCCATGAAGGTCTCTACCTTAATTGTGAAATTCGTGACCCCTGGGTCAGGTGTTTAGGCCTTAAGGTGGGGCCAATATAGCCATATATTGAAAATGTATTAAATGTTAGAAAATCTCCATCTTTACTTCCACACAAGTGGGAAAAAACAGAATACATGGTTATGATTTCGACGAACTCCTCTACTTAAATGTAAAATTCATGTTCCATGGGTCAGAGGTTCAGGTCATAAAGGGGGGGGGGGGGGATATGGCTTTATAGTGTTAATGCATGTAATGTTTAAAAATCTTATTCTCTATACTCACACATCTGACAAAGAAAAACTTTATTATTGTGTTTACGAGGAATATACTAACATTGTAAATTTCATGTCCCCTGTGAAATATGGGTTTTGGCACTAGGGTGGGGCCAAAATGGATGTATAGTATTAATGAATATAATGTTCAAAAATTATCTTCTCTACTTCCACATACCTGTAAGAAAAACTGAATTCATAATTTTGTAGACCACGAAGCTCTCTACCAAGATCATAAATTTTATGTTCCCCAGGATAGGGATTCTGAATCTAGGGCGGGGTCAAAATATATATATATAGTGTTATGGCATTTAATGTTTAAAAAATCGTCTTCTTACTTCTGCTGATATATACCTTATAAAAACTGACTGTATATAAAGAAAGAAAATTAAGCCATCTTTTAAATTTTAAATTGCATGTGTCCTTCTGTAGGAATTTGAATCTAAGGCGGGGCCAAAACACTCATATAGTGTATAGGGTAGGGGTTCTTAATTCAGGGTGTGGCCAAAAGCATGGTCATCTAGTGTTAATGTATATAATGTTTAAACAACGTCTGCTGACACAGAAAAAAAACTGACTGCATATTTAGAAGAAAAAACATTAAGCTGTCATTTTTAATAATATTTTATGGCATCTACATGTTGATGTAAGGCAAGGGTTATGGCTGAGAAGGCGAAGAGTGTTATATATTTGTGTCATTATTTTATTCTGCTCAGGAATTCCAATGAAAGAAATGTCATTAAGTAAATTCACATATTTAAAAAAGAGAAAGAATGAAGCTGTCTATCAAAGTTAAGATATTCTGAAACTATTTGGAAAGAGTTCAGGGGGAGTTAATGGAGTTATCTTCCCTTGCTTCTGCATAATAAAGTTATCTTCCTTTGCCTGTTCATATTTAGTAATTAATCATTGAATATAATGTAATTAAGAAGTTGTATGATCAAAAGAGTTATGCAAGTTTTTTATCATTTGAATAAAAACAGTTTTTGAACTTTTTAAATAAAAAATAGATTGTTGATATTAAAGTAATAGCTGGTTAACCAAAAGCACCGATAAGCAGAACATGTAAAATGATTTTGGTATAAGTGCCAGATAGTGAAGAATTGTACAGGGGATGTGAGTAACACTATACAGCCTTTAACAGATGTTTTCTTTTTGTCTGAATGCCCACAGGGAGAGTTTCTGTCTGTCCTAGTATAGGGGATGGGGGTTGGGGGGTTGTTTTAATTTAACATGTATACTAGCCAACTTGTTTTAGTTTATCTATGAAAACATGTACACATAAAACCTATAGATAACATGTACACATAAAACCTATCATGAAAGTTAAAAATATGGGAAAATTATTTTCTTCAGAGTCTTGCAACTTTTTCAATATCAGGTCATGCACTCTATTATTATTTTGAAGTTTTTCGCTAAAACTATTGGTTTCATAGTCGTTTATTTTGAAAGATTTCAGGCAGGGAGGTGGTCTTCATTGCAATATCATAATTTTTCTACTCCAGAATGAAACTGAATTAATTTAGTGCATATATTAGACTCATTGACAAGTTTCTGTATGGGCTATGGTACTCAGGTGACCGTTTAGGCCTATTGGCCTCTTGTTAATAATTATAGTTGTGTTCGATTAAACAAGATTGATTAACACGATAAAATGTAAGCATACTAAATATCACTGACAATGCATAAGTCTAATTGACATAAAAACGTACAAAAATGCACCTTTTTTAAACAAGATGATTACCTTTCCAAGTACCTTGCTTTCCAATCCTTTGCACAGTACAACTATGTACACGTATGTTAAATGCGAGCAAAAAGAATTCTACATTACACAATAATTTCAGCTGGGAAGTACACACGCTAACGTTCTCTTTTTTCCAATAGGCGGGTGTATAATATTAATATTCGTTGGTGTGAAATTCGTGATTTGATGAAATTTATCTTTTTTATCAGTGTCGAGAGTGAACATAATCAATATGTTGAAATGGAATTGAACATGAGCGACAACTAAATTCTCCAGAGTCGGGGTACACAACCCTATGCATACAATTCAACACTCAACATTATAGCAATTAGTGTACTAATTTTCTTGACGTTTTGATTTTGTTGTAATATCTGTCTGTGTTGCCATTATACAGACTCTGAAGTTGCTCATGTCATCCATCGATGGTTGCTCAATTAAACCGCATTAAAAAGGATCTCGTTTAATTTTCTTGCTCAAAGCGAATGCATCATCATGCAAAAAGAAAATGCAGCTGTTTTTCGTTTTTGTATATTTCTGTCCCCAGTATGCAAGTTATTTTTATATGAATTATGTCGACATAAAAGAATATTACATGTATATCGATATGCAGGGTGATAATTTATACATTTTATCTCGCATATCGACATAAATAGGTTACATGTCGGCATAAATGAAATACATTTCATAGATAAGTTCCATATTTACAACAATTTGTTAAATGATAAAAAAATTAAGTTGTATGTCGACCTAAAAAGTTATATGTCAACACAAATATGTTAAATGTCGACACATTTATCGGGCACGTCAATACAGATAAGTTGTCTGTTGACATTAATAAGCTACGTGCCGACACAAGTTGGCTGCATCTAGTATGTTGGAAGTCATAAGTGGCCGACATTTAATAATTTCATGGAAATTTCCAAATTCTGATCATATATTTCTTGTATGTCAACATAACGATGTTTCACATAGACACATATTCATGCTGCATGTTGACATATTTATGCTGCAAGTTTTCTTGCATGCTGACATTAAATATATAGAAAGATAACTTGCATACAGGATTTAAATATATGCCAGCATATAGACAGATAGCTATCATTTTGTTGTAATTCGACACACCTCCACTTTATTTCCACGGCAGCTATTTTGGACTTTTGTATTGCAATCAGAAAGCGGTTGAAAATAATGATGAGCATTTTTTCATTATTTTCTGTTCATCGTGAAAATGATATAATAATACAATTTAAGAAGACTTGTGTATTCTATTTGAATTCAGTGTTTAAAAAAACACAGAAAATTAACACTAATGGGTCCTTTCTAATTAAATCAACATGCACAAATGAAATGCATTTAATTTGTTAATAGAAAAACAACATAAAATGGTTCAGTACGGCTCTATACCTATAACTTACCCAGTCGGTTCTATGCGTTGTGGTGAGTTGACTATTTTTCATATATGATACAGGCGGAGACGCGAGAAATGTAATAACCTAGATACCTGGCTGCCAGGGATTTACCACACAGAGTCTATAGGTGAGTTATTGCCACCGTGCGGTATTATCCGTATTCCAAAATATGAATTATTATAGTTTGTTGCAGACATGTAAGTCTATGATACCACACCAATCCATTCTGAGAATAAATTAGATTTAGATAGGTATGCTCATTTTTGTACATATATGTACATCTATTTTAGATATAAAGCATGCATTGTTGCTAAATTGCTTAATAAATGAACGCCAGACATTGTAATAATTAAAATCTGAAATACAAAAAGTATTCAGAACCAAAGATACACTCCAAGTAACTTCTGGTAAATCCTTGTTTATGAAATGTTCGGAAATATCGTTCAAGACATTTTATGAAGAAACTTATAAAGGTCACCAAATGAATACATCTGATTTACACTTTATTTGGTTCACAAAAATACAAAAATTCTCTGTCGCACAATCAAGTTACTGCACACCTAAGTTACACCTAAGTTACTGCATTAATCATACCACGTCACATGTACATAGAATCTCACTTCTAGGTATATTCCTTTGGTTTTTTTTTAATATATATATATATATATATATATATATATATATATATATATATATATATATATATATATATATATATATATATATATACACACACACACACACACATTCTAACAATACTTATACAAATATACCAAAACCAAACAAAATTTTGATTCAGTATATCATCATTCGCTCAAGATTATCAGAACCAGGGAAGCTTCTTTTTATCATTAATGTAATATACAAAAATAGTACATTAACATAAATGGTAGATATAAAAATTATAACAAATTCTTTTTTCCAAAAATGAAACTAACCGTCTATATCTACACGTAACAGAAAAGTGTGGTTTCGTTAATATTCGTGGGTATCAATTTTAGCGTCGATTTCGTGTTTTTAGTTCAAAGACACGTCAAGTTGTAAGAAAATGTAAAATCAAATGAATCCAATGAATACACCATATTACAAGATATAGTATTTCAAACTGTGTTTTGTGGATCGACAACAGCGAACCCCACGAAAATTGGTGTTCAAAGAATATTGATATTGAAACTACAGTACATATATGTATTCAACTGTCCTTCTGAAAATCATGATATGAATTATTCATATACGTTAAATATGTCAAAGGACAGTAAACATTGCAATAAACAAGAACATTACATACAATTTGGCAACCCTGTGACAGTTACCCTTTGTGTCAAACTCTTTCAACATGTTATCAGAATCGAGTGTAAAAAAAAATACATATCTAAATTATCAAAAAGTACATGTATAGGAGATCATAATTCTCGTGCAGTTCCTGGCTGAATTCTTTCTTTGGCATTTCATTTTGCGTGATAAAAGTTATTTTCTTCATTCAAAACACATTATGTCCGCAATGGAAACAAAAATGATAATTTTATCTATGATAACTTCGTAGATTCACAATGAACGAAAATAGAAAAAGTCAGTGCCATCTCTTTCTTGGTATCCTTCTTTGTTATATAATATATCATCGAGACATAATGTCGTGATCTCTGTTATTCTGTCAATTTAGAAATTTATACTGAAAGATCTGTATATTTCGCTTATTCGCATGTTTATAAGTCTCTAACAATGTAAGTTGGGGGACATTGGTGTGTGTGATTTTTTTTAAACTACCCCGCTCTGGTTCGTCTTCGGTTAGCATTTCGTCGAGCCTCGGTTATTCTAGGTATTAGTGATCTTCCGGTCCGTCGCCCATTCGGAAGCCAACAATAACTTCCGTAGTAACTATGGCAACATATTTGAGGTGCGTCACATCCGGCGTCATCAAAGCAATCTACAGTGAACCTTGGCACCATGCTGTATCGGGGGCTAGGACAAGAGCCTGGTCTAGCTGAGTTAAAGGCTGTCACAATCAAAGAAATACTCCATTAAGTTTGAGCATTTTGAATTAATATGATTTTTTTTTATCGTGGATCGGTAATGTGGAGTACTCTAGCATTGAAGGACAAACCCATATTTCATCTCTCTCTCTCTCTCTCTCTCTCTCTCTCTCTCTCTCTCTCTCTCTCTCTCTCTCTCACCTGAAACACAGGTTGGCTGTTTCAGCAGACACGGACCAGACGGACGACAATTTTCATAAGATAAATCACAAGTCTCCCCGATGTTGCATTCCACTATCTAAAAATAAAGCATTTAAATACATATTTACAGAACAGAATTCGCTTCATTGCGTATTGGATTTAGAAAATAGGGGGAAAAGTATTTAAATGCATATTTAGAAAAATTAAATCATAAATTTTATGTTGTACTAATTTAAAGAAAGAAAATAAGAAAAACAACACAGTGGTATAAAAATATGCATTTTGAAATGTGTACACATAGAGTTCACAAAATGTTAAAGCCTGACAAAAAAATTGATTATATAGATATGCACATGTACTCAGACCGCAAACATCTGCTTATGTGTGTATCAATGTATCAATGTACAGAGAACTGTCTATCACTAAGGATGGAATACATTGTCCATGCCAGCAGAACAATGGCGTGTCTAGATAGGAGGAACTGTAATGTGCAATCTGTGGCTGATCCATCAGGAAAAAAATAAAAAGTCTGACTCAATTTTTTGCCTGTAGTCACGATTCTCAACATTTGAGTCTCGTATTGAATCGTACAACGCCAACTCTACGGTAATATGTAATAATTCCACAGTCAAAATGCTCTGTCTAATAAAAAGGAATGAGAGAGAGAGAATGGGGAGAGAGAAATATAAATATATATCGAGTGAAAGATAGATTGTGTATATGCAAGCATATTTTGTAAATCACAGCTAGTTGTAACTCTAAAAATACAACCAATAAACATACATACATATGTATCCGATTTGCAAGCATATATGTACAACATATCTAATTAATTAGACAGTTGACACGAAATGGCCATTATAAGGCTCACACATAGACGATACTGCACGGTGGAAGCTTCATAAACCTTCATACAGTAAAAATTGGTTTTGGGCGAAGGCTGATACATAGTAATAACATTTATACTTTTATAGTAAGTCGACGGATTTTAGGGTTACCGACAATTTTTCAGATAATTTCTTGTAAGATTTTATAGTTATAACTATATCGGAGAGAAAAATATTACGAATAAAACGAATGAACTTAGTGTCTATTTGGAGGTTCAGAAAAAAAGTAGTTAATAAGGCATTTTATGTAACAATATTTAAGACTGTCGTGACTTCGGTAATTAGGTATGTTAGGAAGAAGACTATCATACGGATGTTACACATAATAGATAAGGCGAAGTAAATTCACAGGACCCCATCAGTGAGTTTGCTGTAAGTACAAACATAATTAATAGCTCAATGAAAAGTACTTATCAGAATTCAATATCTGGCACCGGATTTTATGAATTCTCAACAAATAAAAACCCTGAAAAGAATATAAGGAACGCAAAGAAGATTTGGTACTAAAATTTGAGAGCAATTCAGGACAATCGAACGAGAGCAACGGGGTTATCAAACAACTGCGAATGAAAAAAGAGGTAATAACCTGAGACTACGTGAAATTAATTGTTGATTTTTTAATTCAATGAAAAGAAATACTAAAACATATATTGTTTCCTGATCTTGACAGATTTTTACTTTTGTAGTACCTTTGTTTTATGTTGTTTCTCTCTCGTCTTTAATTGCCAAATTCAAGTGATTACATCTAAGGATTATATTGCTCTTGTAAACAGGTATTGTCACTCGTTTGAAAATCAAGAAGAAATTACAAAATGAAAAACCTTTAAACTCTACCCCTACCTAAGTTTTAAAAAATGTGAAGAGAAAAAAAAATAAAAAAAATAATTTAAAAACAAAACAAAACGAACAATCCCCTTCCCTGTCAAATGAGTCACAATAAAAGAATAAACCACAAAATCAAAATAACAAATAACAGAACATTGATGTATGTACAAATAAACAACTTTATATAGGTCATTGTCCAGTGTAGACAAAGACTTCATTACTGTTACACGAGACCAAATCATGCTTTGCAAAAGACGTATTAGTATTCCTCATAAAATGATATCGGATTAACAAAAAAAAAATTAAACTCAATCAAACAAACAAAACAACAAAAAACCCAAGCCAAAAAAATAAAAAAATAAAAGTGTTTTCTAATTTTTTTTTGTGTTTAGAATTACAAGTATATTTGGCCGTATGACTTCTATCTATTCACCTGTGAACAACTTATGGTTTAAATATGTACGCAAGACATAAAATATGACTTTCGTCGATCGCCATAAGACACAAGAAATCATCTTGAAACAGAGTTTGTTGTGCATAGAATTATACCAATATTTTAGATAATGGCGAAAACTAATATGTAACCATTACAACAAAATAGAAGTCGTAACAAAAAAATGTGTGACTTGTCTATAACCCACTGCCCTCAGAACGAATTGCCGTGTCGGTGGTACAATAGGAAAAGCAGGAACGGGCGTCCTGATTTTGATGTTCTCTCTAAGTATGACCATTAAAACAAGACCTGCCTATCATACTTACAGAACAAGAATGCCGCCTGACGACTGTCACCCAGGGGTTCTGGAATCTAGACACCGTCTGTGTGTAGATTGACTGGACCATTGAGAGCTGAAGACAGAAGGAACAAAAATTCAATGGAATCTATAACAAAATCCGTTCATATCCATTGAATGCGACGCTCAATAGACTCTACTACATTATGACTTGGTCCGATACAAAGGAGCATACAAATGCTAACTTTTTTCATTTTTAAACATTTCAAAAGCTCAAAGAGTTTTCTGAAACATTAATTCCATTAAATCCGTTTTTTATGAATTTTAATATATCCAGAACATATAGAAAACTTATTTCGAAGTTAAATTCACATTAAAGAATTATTCAAAGATCATTCTACTGATGATTAAAAGTTTGTTTTAAATTTAAGAAATGTTAGTAAAATAGAATTCGTAAAAAAGAATGAAATCAAGTTGTGTAAATTAAAATTCTTACCAACAAAAGATATATCCAAACCATCCTTTTTATTTTATTTGATCGACGACTTGCCTTCAATAGCGATACAACATTAATGGCCGTAGAGTTGATAAGCTATGTATGTTAAATGCCCTTTTTAGATTGAGTAACCCCCACACAAGACCCCATAAACAACGACGAGAACGTGGCCCAAAAGTCATTGAATCACCGTGGGTCAAAAGGGGGGCTTTTCCTTGTTCCCCAAGATGTAAACAAGACGAAAATCAATCAGCGCTCTTGTTGTAATTCATTATTTGGGTCTTCATTCATGATCGAAGATTTGCATGACAAGTTGGTTTCATGTTGATTTCCTGTTTCAGTTGTTCGGAGTCAGTTTCATTACATACTAATACAAAATGCAGAACATTTATTGCTAAGAGAAAACATATGAAACAAATGGAGTTCGCTGCCCGATGATGAATAATAATTGAGGTTTGACGAACACAAAAATGTACTTTACAAATCAGCAATATCATTAGTTTTGAGAATGATAATAAACTTTGAAATTTGTGCAACAACTGTTTTGATTTAATCCCGATTTACCTCATTATTTCTAGTTTAAAATTTTTTAAAAACAATATTTTGTTTATTTAGTTTTCAGCTGTGTTTCGCATTGAATAATGATGACAACATGATTGAAGATGAACACATGTAAAATTTCCGAATTTTGAACTAAAATTGAACAGAATCGGAAATGTACTTCCATTCCATCAGGAAGCAAACAAAGTTTCCATTGCATCCATTATAAGATAAATCTTATTAGAGTATAAAATCAATCGAACCGTTTTAATATTGTCATGGAAAAAAAAACTCGTGAACTTGAAATCCATGAAAAGTGTTCAAACAAAACAATGATTACTGCCAGACATTTAGCAACAGGGAGGGGACTGCTATGATATAAAAATGCATATAGTTGAAGTATTTTATTCATAAGATATACCTTAGTACGTATATACAATGAATATGGATCAAACAGCAAGCAAAATAGCCCTATTATTTGTTTTTCATTAGAGATCAAGACAAACAATATACATTTATTGCATGATGGTGAGGGAAATATGAAGATTTCTTCCCCCAAGAAAAATCATATTTCCCGAGGGCTTCGCCTAAGGGAAATATGATTTTTCTAGGGGAAGAAATCTTCATATTTCCCTTCATGATCACAAACAAAATATGATTATCCAAAATAGGTCGATTTCCATTCATGTTTGGACTTGTCAAAAGCAATAACGTCGTGGTCGGGGTTTTTTTTCGTTATTGTCTCTCGTTTCTTTCATAAATTTGAATCAAATATAGTAAAATTGGTTTTTGTGAAAAAAAGAGAATTTTAATGATTTAATTTTCTTGATTTAATCATATTTGTCAAAATCGTTACTCATATTGACTTTTAAGACATTCAGTATCATAAAATAAATAGTGCCTATTTGGGAGGGTAACAGTTGAAATTGGCACCCCTCTTAAACCAATGTCAACCTCCGCTTCGTGTCGGTTGACAATGGTTTTCTCGGGGTGTCAAATTCAACTGTTGTCCTCCCAAACAGGCACTATTTATATAATGTTTGTAGCGTTACAGACAGCTGTTTAAACTAGTCTATACAGACATTACAGAATGTAAAAAAGTGAAATAAAGAATGAAATGAAGAATAACAATCAGTTGCGGTTAGAAAACAAAAGGAGAAAATAATGGGAAAATGAAAAAAAAATGGAATAAAAAAACAACAAACAAACAAATAATAATAACTAAATACAACCCCCTCCCTCCAAAACAAAGCAAAAATGCATATTTTGAATGATAAAATATGAAGGTTGTAGATAGATAAATAACCCCCCCCCCCCAGCCATTTAATGATTACGATTTTGAGCGTTGGTAATAATTTTGATTATTTTTTGCATGTAAAGATTTTTTTTGGGAAAAGTCGGTCCCCCTCTAACTGCCTGATCGCGGGATCATTCTTTAGTTTGAAATGCAAAATTATTTCCAAAACATGTTAGTAAATACTGCTTTGCTACTGGAAACATAACGCTATAAATAATTGAAAAGTATACGAATAATTGTTACACATTTAAAAAATACTTTATACTTAATAAACTGAACAAAACGTATTCAGTAGAAAGGTAACGTCAATTTGACATTTGGTGCAAACAATAGAATGGGTAGGTTCGCCGATTGATCTATTTGTTGTTTATGTCCCATCGATAAGTTTCTTGCTCATGAAAAAAGTTACAACGCCTGCTGAGCCAAGACTATCATATAAGCTCTGACATCGATAGTGGCGCCGAATATTGATTTAAAATAGAAATTTATCAAAGTTTTAATTGAATTACATTAGAATTTATTTTTGTTCGTTGTTTTAAGATAATAACAGTGCAATAATAGTCATAAAAATTAGTCAGTTCTGATATACTTCCGGTCAACTTCCCTGAATAATGACGTCAGATAAACCTAAATGTCAGAAACATGTATGCAAACAGAGGGAAATCCAAAACAAAAGCTTTTTCACTCCCAGACATAAAAAATGCCAATCATTAACCACGTCTGAGAGCTTTTGATATCAATAAATCCCGCGATCTGACCGCTGATTGGAATTGATGGGCATCTGGGCATTGAGCAGATAAAACACCAATAAATAATACAGTAAAGAGTATGTTCATTCAAGGGGAATGTAACAAGTCGCCATTGATCACCACTAAATGCGACGTTTAAAAATCTTCAACTGTAAGTGGAATTAATTAATAGACATTGTTAACATCGCAAATGAATTAGATATTGTCATTTGTGTATGCTTGAAAAATATTTTCTCATTAATTTACTTATTTCTTTTTCTACTCATCAGTTAATTCGAAAAGTAGATATATCTTTGTTGGTTTATAATGGAATTAAGGTAAAGACCATTCAATTTTTTATAACATTGACCGAAAGCATATTATTTACATCTTTGATTCTCTTCAATTATCCAGACACATAAAGTGAGAAAACGTACTCAGTTTGCAAATCTTCTCGTTCAGTGCGTTGCATAAAAGAAAATTTGCATCCATATAAAGGATGGATCAGGAAATGGAAGTCATTGCATGCTCTAAATGTACTAAGCTTTGACCAATTACAGCTATATATATATATTTTTTAAAAAGTTCGCTGACAAATTGATTTCTAAAATGGTTTAATCGTGATTTGGTTAGCAGCTTCATGAACACGATCGATTTTTTTTCAAAATTAGGGGCAAAATACTCAGCTGATTAAAAACAAGGACCTATATACTAACATGTTTATTAGTACAAAGGGTACCTGAGGTAAATATTTAAAGCTCTTAAAGTCTTGGATATTTTTATAATACTTTTTAAACGTGAAAATAAATGAAAGGAATCTAGGAAATATTCTAATTATGTCAAATTAATAAGCTAAAATTAACGAATAAAATCATTGAAAGGCACCATTCAAGTTGATTAAAAAAAAAGAGCTGAGGGTGAGGTAAATGGTAATCACTATCGGAATGATTGACAGCACAATTTTTTTTGCTTTGCAGACTTTTTGTAGTGTTATCATTGATTCTGCCTCTACAGGAAAATATCATCTAAACAGTGTTAGGTACTTAGTCTGTCTACACTACAGTTAAAGGAACTTAACAGTGAGCCTTGAGATTATTAAATAAACATCTATTAAAAATACTGTGTAACCATAGAAATCGAATTCTTTAGTATTCTGAGACAAACATTCTGTGTCCAAACCAACAGAAAAAACCATCTACTATAATGTACCACAAAATCAACAACACCGTTTATCTTTATATGTATTGTTTAATAACTTTAAAGATGCAAGGAAATGTATTACAGAATTCATTCAAAATAGTTTGAAGCAAAAATATACCAAAGCATGGAAATATATAAAATCCTATTTAATTAATATATTAATATTTCATTACAGAATTACTATAATAACCTATATTACTGGTTAATTAGGAAATTTACTTTCACAATAAGCATTAACTGCTACAGTTTGGAAATTGTTAATTAAACTTACTAAATGATATTTCTCAAGATCTTTCATTACTGAACGTTACAATGTACATGAACCTATGAATTAATCTTAACAATTTGAAAGGCCATCTCAAATTTTTTCTCTGTTTAGTGCCCATAAACAGATTGGGTTTGAAGCATGAAAATTATTCAAAAACCACAAAACATGTACCACAAAATAATGTACATGTACTCTTCAAGTTTGAAAGTACATGCACTAAAATGTTAAATTTGCTTTGTTTTACTACTTAAGCCAATCTTTATGTGCTAATTTTCATTACAGTCTTAAGCAATTACCCAAATAATGATAATAGATTTTATTAATAAACTAAATAATAATGTGTGTGTTTTTCTGTTGATTTTTGTTTGTTTTTTCTGAAAGAAAGATAGGTTTCTGACTTTTGGGTTGATGCTAAACAAAAGAAAAACTTGGAATGGCCTAACTGTAATTAGACACTGAGCACTTCTAAAGTCAACCCCTCTCTTGAGCGAAATCGAAACAAGAGAATGTGGTTGGTTATAACTGCTCTAGCAAGGTTTTTACATTAAATAACAAAGATAAAATTATTAAAATAAATAAATAATCATCTTAAATGCACAAAAATAAGACTATAAACTTTGGACGGAAAATGATGAAAAATAAACAACAAAACTTAAACAACGTGTCAAACATATAGCACCAAATCACATAGGACATACACCGTCCACCTGTAAATGACCTAAATAAAGACTAAATAATGGCTAAATGTGAGAATCTATATCACCGGGCATAAGGTGTGCACTTTGTCAAATTCACTGCAAAAAATTTAAAAAATCAACCTACATCCCATTCAAAGCAACCAAAAAATAATTACACGATTTCATGACTGGTGACATCTGTGATGCAATGATTTGATAATTTAATATTTTCTCCGGGGATGAGTTGAACATGATCTTATTTGTGTAAATGTTTTATTTCACTAACCATTCAAAGTTTTGAAAAAATAAATTTACTTAGGTGTATTGCACACAGCCAAATGCCCACTGACTTTGATTAAATGCAGCATCTCTTGTCTATCATTAAAATCTACGTATTATTATGGTTACTAAATAAACCATGGTATGTAAATGATGTAGTACCGATTACAGTAAAGTTGATGCTGACTAGCTATATCACTTCATTCAGTCATTCAATTCTATTATTTTTCAGGTGGGTCTCAGATGTTGAATATATTGTACTTTAGAAGTCATCACTGACAGTCAACTACATGTAGATACTGAACCATGCTAAACAGATAGTACCTAACATAATTATTTTCAAAATGAAAAGTAAGCTATTCTGTACTCAAAATAAATAAATGGACGGATTGAGATTTTTCATCATTTCTTACAGTGATTTTGCTGTGTCATATATGAAAAATATCTTTAAAATTTGCATAGCTGATGCTCTTCCATATTTTATGTCATTCATTCTATCATAAATGAAAATCATATTTCTTTGGCATCGTGCTAACAATTGCATAGTTTCCTGTTGAATTCACCAAACATAAAAAAATGTATGATATTATTTTCCAGCATGACAAAATATCACATAGAACTAACAAATGGTGAATCCGACATCCATAAAAATGCTGCCACAGGAGAATCTGCTCACTTCTTGAACTGCGAGCACTTTTTACCTGCCTTACTCATTACTTATAAAACTTCTACAAGTGTTCAAGGATCAGGATTTTGTTTCCCATAAATTGAGCTGGGTTTTTTTTCTGTGTAGATTTTTGTGAGTATAAATTCATATTGCTTTGTCCCAGTTGAGCCCCGCCCTCCTTAATCGGCCTCCCCATCTGACGACACGTACACTATCTTCTTGGGCTCCTGTTGGTCCATTGCCTCAGATAACTGCTCATGCTGTCTCAATTTCTTCATTGTCTTTTTAAGCACCGTTTTCATTCTGTCATTTTCTGAATTTGCAGACTGCCATACAATTTCTAATTCATCTTCAACTTCCCTGGAAAAACAAACATCCTGATGATATGCTACATTCATAATCAATACTTACTGGAGGTTGGTTAAGAATCATTGTTTCTATGGGAATAGGTAAATTGTATATTTATCATCTTATATCATCAAAGTATTCAAAACTAATTTTTCAAGGATTAAATCCACAAGCTGTTTTACAGAGTATTCCTTCATACATGTACATATTCACTCTTTAAAAGCACAATAATTCACATTCAAATTTCAACAATTCTTAAATAAATTAATTCAAGATGATGCCTTTTATTAAATCACATATTTCTTGTTTGAATGACATCAAATTGACCAACACCATTGTTAGCACATTTCAAACAAAAATTTAAAATCAAAATTTATTTCACTTTAAACTTGACAATTTACTTCAATATACTTTGATGCAATACATTAATTCACCTCAGAAACTGAAAAGTTATTTTCATCCTAATTAAACTCTAAATGGGTAGAGATTCACTTTAATTAAATGAATGCTATAGCCTCATATCAAACACATCCCTTACTTAGTGGCAATCTGTACAGTTTTTACATCTGTTGAACAGCAATTACTTTGCCTTCTCTATTAAACATGGCTTAATATGGCCACTGCTGATAACCTTCGATGGCAAATAATTACCTTTTCTCCGTGGCAATGTCGTACAGGTTGTGTTCTTTCTCCTGCAGTAGCAGACGCAGGTGATTGATTTCCCGCTCATACTCCTTTTTCTGGTTCATGAAGACTTCATCTTGTTCCTTTAGCCTAAAATACAACATCATCATTAAACAAAGCTTTACTGGACCCACAAGAATTATAAAAAGATGAGTTGAAATTTACAACAGGTTTAAGTTGATAATAAATGTGTGAATGCACTTTGAGATGGATTCATTCAACACTATTGCTATACCTTCCAGCTACAGTGTTGATTTTAGCAGCAGCCTTAAGTTTGTACAACTGGAAAAAAGGAAGGAAATTCATATAAAAATTAACTAGTTACATGTATTTAGAAATGAATTGCGAAACTAGAATAAGCTTGGAATGGGTTTAGATATGATCAATGTTTAGATAAATACCCAGTACATGTTAATTTACAATTCAATTATGAAACAAGATGAAGCTTGAAAGGTGATTACAAATGATATAGCTACATTATTATCATTATGATATCATTATTGTTACTATTTTCATTCAACATTCAATTTTGTGAGATATACCCACCTTTAGTTTTTCCTCCATCTTTCCTTTGGACACACTGTTTTGAAGCATTTTATTCATGGCTTTCTTTGTTTCTGTTTCGCGATCTCTAACCTACATTGAACAATTGATTCTGTTCTTTAGGGGGATGACTAATTGTAAACAATTTGCCATACAGATGTATTTATTAAATGCACATTTACTTAATCAATAATAATGGACATCTTTGCACAACCACAAGCATAACTGTTCAATTATTGATTAATTTATAGTGAGAGTTCATCAATACTTTTTTGTAAAAAAGTCAATAAGTTCTATTAATTGGCCTTGACCACATAGCCTGTTTAGAAAATGATCATTTTCAACATTATTTCTCAGATTTCTCAATTACAACACACGTACACAGTAGTACAAAATATAAACAGAAATGACCTACCGCTTTTGCAAATGAATCCCTCTCATACGCATTTTTTTCAGCCTAAAGAGAAACAGTGGAAATCATCTCGAAGTTCATTAATATTTAAAGTACAAAATTTTCCAATTTAAAATAATCATCCATGCAAAATATTCTACAAACCAGTAACAGATATTTTGAAATTAGATTGTATTGATTTTAAAGGGGCATGGTCGCGATTTTGTTCAAATTCTATTTTTCTGTTTTTATTATTTACAATGCTTTAGGAATGCATTTCTAATGATCAAATGAAACTTGAGAGTCATTCTTAGAGTTATAAGCAAGATACAGGGCTCACCATTCTTTGTTGTGTAAACAGGGCTCGTGTCCTGTTTTTGTTTACCTAGGTCCAATATACCATTAAAATATCTTTTTATTCATTTTAAGCATAAATAAACATTTCCTAAAGTTTAACACATTCATTTTAGGTCTAAAACTGGAATTTTTAGTTCAACATTTAAAATGTAAACAAACGCTTTGTTTACAAGGTAAAGAATTTTAAGCTCCGTAACTCGGTTAATACTCAATCAATGACACTCAAATTTTGGTTGCTTATTAAAAATGGCTTATTGAAGCATTGAAAATAATAAAATTGGATAAATAATTTTTGACCAAAATCGTGACCATGCCCCTTTAAGTAAAAATAGCAGAAAAATTTACCGGTAGGTACACTGACATGTAAAAGATACAAAAGTCTGAACTTTTCTTATATAATTTCCAAACATAAAACCTGATATATCTATTGCACACTTTTGATTCAGAAAAGATTAAATGGTAATGATACCGACCACTTTAATGACCGAGGCCAACTGATCCTGGACGTTTTGCTCCTTAGACTCCGACTGCTCGATCGCTTTCTGTAGATAGATGATCTTACTCTGGGCTTTCCTGTTGTCAAAATAACAAAATAACCAAATATCTTGCTGGTGATTTCCAACTTTTTTGTGTGTACAGTAAGTTGTCAATATGATCAGATGATCTAGTGCTCCTTACCTGATGGCTTTTCTCATGGCTCGCAACTCAGCTTGGCATCGCTTATTTTCAGCTTGTAATTCCACAAAATTAAGTGTCTGATTTTTCCTCTCATCTTGTACAGCCTATATTCAACCAGAATATACTACTATTTAACCAAAGAGACCTACAGGTTTAGCTTTCTAAATTTTATTATCAGTTTAAAACTTAATGTTTTTACAACCACCATCAGAGCAATTAAAGTATCAAAGGATATAAACCAAACATACCTGGATCTTAATTTTCAGATTTTGTATTTCCTGATGATAATTTTCCTCTTTTTCTGTAAAAGTCCTGTCAAGAAAAAGACAATTTTTTTTTTCAATTTACATATAAAACCAAAAAAGTTTTAAAAATGCCCATCTCTTTATAGTGTAAATAGAGAATGGTGGACACTCTTCTTGATGTAAGCATCATAAAAACACTACCTCTTCAGTTCTGCTATGTTGTTGATGTACGTCTCCGAGGACTGCTGGCTCTGGTTCTCCAGAAGCATGGCGTCATATTTAGTCTTCAGTTCCTTGTAGCGCTTCTTGATCTCCTCCAGGTCTTGGTCTTGGTCAGCTTTCTCCGCTCTCAGTAGCACTAGTTGTTTGTTGATCTTGGACACTAAGCGCATCAACGTGTACATTGTTATTACAGTATACACAGAAAATCGATCAGAATTTTGCTTGACTGTATCCTTAAGTATTTACAATGATGAAATAATAAAGAACTAACACTTATGAAGTAACTAGATACCTTCTTGCATGTGGGCCTGATGCATGTCTTGAGCTTTCTGATCTTTTACTTCAATCTGCTCCAACAAATTCTGGTTCTCTTCAAGAACCAGTCTAGCATTTTCTTTCAGATTCTCCCTATATACAAAATCAGCACGTGTAGTCCAGTAAAATGGATGAAATTTTGTATTTGTAGTGCATTACTGCTTTAAAGAATTTTAAAGATATTACAATGACGTGAGTTAAAGATTAAAGATTACCAGTCATTCATATCCACAGGGTTTTCTGTTTGAATTCTCTCAAACTTTTCTTGAAGCTGTTGATTTTCTGTCACAATGTCCTCAGCCTGAAGCTTAAGTTTGTCAATTTCCATCTGAAAAAAGATATGTGTTTATACATTCATGAAAATAGGTACATCTAAATGCAGCATAATATGATATGGTATGCTACTATGCTACAAAACTCATTGTTATCCAAACTTGCCTGATATCTCTTGATGATCTTTTCTCTCTCCTCCAATCTGTCATCATAGGCCAGAAACAGGGGTGACAGGTACTTTGTATTTATCTGAAGTCATGTCAAACAGCAGACTTAAAACATTTCATTATTCGATCTATTATCTCTTTCTCATTAAAATAAATCCAGTCAAATTTGCACTTATGTGTAGATCATCAGTCTATTTTTCAGGTTTTTCTTCTTCTTTTTTTCAACCAAAAATATATTAGAAACTTACAAGCCATGATGGGCAGGGTCCCTTGCTAGGCAAACCGAGTAATTCTGAAGCAATCTAAAAAGAATAAATGACTATGTCACTGTTCTGCATGTGGCTATAACAGTTGGACAAAATTAATTGGGTTTAACTACCGGTATATACACTCTATTACATATGTCACATGGATTTAAGCATGAAGTGTTACTTTTTAAACTCATTTCTCCTTTTAATATTCACTCAAAATATGTAACTCTGGTGTATTTCATTAAAAATTTAGCTTAATTCAGAGGGTGTGGGTGAATGTGAAAAAAATAAAACAAACAAAAAATACCCTGTATACAGTACTATATATAGTGGAATATCTAGACTGGATATGAGGACTTACCGATCTTTCCTCAGGTTTGAGGACCCTGTGTTTGGCCTGGAAATCACTGAACTCCACAGTCAATCTGTGTACAGTATTTTTCAATGTCTCATTCTCATCCTTCATGTCTGTCAGTTGTTTCTTCAACAGCAAATTAGCAGCTGTGTCACGATCTAATGGTGTAAAAAAAATAACATGTATCACATATGCTCTTAATTTCAACACATTTGAAGGACAATATCTCCCTAACAAGACAGGTAAATTTCCGAACTACCACACATTACCAGTATCACTTAATTACGGTGTAATTTTACCTAAATGTAAGATTTGGACTACATAATATAATTAATATCTAACAAATAGATTAAACAAACTATGGTTTTACTCTCAATAAAAATACTTGAAATATTTTTTTTTATTTCTTATATTGCTACAAACAGAGTTCCAACTTCATCAATAGGTTCCCTTCAAAAAATTCTTTTTACCTATTTGTGTTATTTTTTGACCTAACTATGTTTCAATTGTGTACAGTTGAAATACTATTTAAGCTTATTCTGAAGGAAAAAAATATCAAAAAATTACAAAATTTCACATCAATGTAGAGACTGAGAGGGACATTGAATTTTTCTATCTTGAGAAGTTGCTGGATACCTACCCCCTTTCTCCAGGGCTGATGTGACCTGTCTAAAGGTTGTGACCTCTTCCTCCAGCGACTCATTAATGGAGCGGAGTAGAGCGTTCTGTCCCTCCAGCCCCCGCTGTAACTTGTCTGTACTGCGGGCAGTGTGTATCTCTGATATACTGCGGGCGGTGTTGGATCCCGAGTGCCTGCCCGACTGTCTGGGTGAAGGACTCGCACCTACATCAAGCAACACACAGTCAAATTAGCTTTGAAAATTTCATTTCAATGGTTGGATCTTTAAAATATTCATGTTAACTATAATACTTCTTATAAAATCTATTTTAGAGAAAAACAGGTAAAGCATTATGAATTGGTTACAGGTTATTATGAATAAAAAATCTCAATTAAACACACTTTATTAGAGTGAAATTTTACCAAAATGTAAAATTTTTAACTACATTATCCGTATCACTTTATTATGATGTAAATTTTATCTGGAGTGGACGACATAATCTAAATTAAATACAAACTATGATTTTATTCTCCATAAAAGTAATTGAAATATTTTTTTCAATTTCTTATTGCTACTAATAGAATACCGGCTTCATCAGTTGGCTCCCTTGGATTAGAGTGACCTTCTTTGGATGATTTGACCAAAGTTTCCTCTTGTATCTCTGAATCTTTATAAAGCAACACAGTGACAAGAAAGGAGATATGAGTATACAGAAAAAGATGTGTGTCAGTTAAAAATAGAGGGTGTTAAATATAGCCAATTAATACTTCAGGGAAAGGAAAACCAACAGAAACATTAGTTCAGGTTAAGTGCAAATTTTAGTTCAGTGTTCAATTCCAGTTCTTTCAAAATACTGATTTGACAGTTCAGTACTTTGATTATTTCTTGTCAATATAGAGCATTCAATGAAACTTTAATTTCAGTGATGCAACTTTATCACATCATAAAAATTTCTAGATGTTTCCTCTACTTAACTGTCACACATTCACACAAACACAATAAAAATGCATAGCACAAAGGACAGTTAACATAATAGTAGCTCAATAAAGTAATCTAGCTTCAACAATGTAGCCCTCCTCAATCTTTAATTTTTTCCAACATATAAAAAGTCCAAAAAAAATTGGAGTAGACTACATTGACTATTACACAGTAGATATTTGAAAAACTAATAAATCAACATTCACATCAAGATATATATGAACACAGCTGCTTTGGAATGTTTGTAGATTTCATCAAAACAAGTGACAAGTTACAGAGGTATAGATATAAATTGACAGGTTATATAGATACAGATGATTAGGTGACACAACAATAAGATTTTATGAAGGTGTGGCAACAATAGAGACAAAAACAAAGGTTTTAACTGTATGTTACAGTCATGTGATAAATACCTCTAGGTGTGGACTGCTTCCTTGATCTGAGGGTAGGAGTCTTTTCTATTGTAACTGTTGTCACCTTGTACAGAGAGTAAAAGTCAAGTTTGATTCAATTACACCTCTACATGTTAGAATTAAATGCATGAGTCATGGACGTTGATTTGATTTCTTTGAATGGTAAAGTTTCTGACAATAAAGTGATTTCATATATTAAAAGAACAGATCTGCATGTCTCATAATTATTTGCTTACCTTCTGTGTTGTCTGAAAGAGAGAAAAAATCCAAATTCAAAATGTAATACACCAAGATATCTTTCAATAAGTAACAAATCCTGTTTCAAAGATACCAGTTACAATCTCCTTCACATTCAAAGGGATGGGATTTTCATCAAATATCTGACATGTAATTCCTTTCTCTTTTGAAATGCAAAAATTATTCATTTTCTTCAAAACAAACTAAATTATCTTACTATGGGTTGATCAATATATAATTTTCCATCAGAAAAATATCTCAAGTATCCCAATATACATAAATTTGCCTACCATTTCCTCTTGGATTTCGTCCGAGTCTGGTTCTATCACCTGACGGTAAGCTTCCCGCACTCTCTGGCCCGTCTGTTGAAGGGCCGGATCCTCCCCTGAACTAGTTCTCTGTCAAAGTCAAGGCCATTTTATTATAACTTTCAATATATTTCAAGATTGGAAAATTGATGAATCACATTTTATAACTTGTACAACATTTCTTTTGCAAAATTTTATTAAATTGTACATACTGTAAATAAATATAAATGAATACAATGTATAATCTTACATGTACTTTTCCTTTCTTCACAGGCTTAGCATACAATGCATTTTCATCATCAATGTCCTCATGTTTCTCTAAAGTATGGTAAAACTGACCTAAGAAAAATAAAAAAAAATAGCATTTTAGGGTGGTACAAAGGGACCTTCATACATAAATTCATTAAACACATGACCCCAAATTTCAATTACCCAATACCTGAAATCTGTAAACATCTAGGTATGAGACAATAGGTATGTGTCAGATGCTGGACACGCTAGAATTTACCTGGCATTTCTTCATCAATGGTGTGCTCTCTGAGAGTGGAGGGACCGGGCAAAGGAACTGGTTCCCTGTCCGAGTAACTGATTCTCTTCCTACTCCCACCAGCATGTCCAAACTCCACTGAAGAATATCTGTCAAATTGTCAAAAAAAGGAAGTGATCGATTAAGAAAATTTTTTTGTACAGCCAAGGTGGCATGGGACATTTCCATGTTGTGACGTATTGTTTATCGAAATAAACAATAAAATGAAGTGTAATTATATAAGTAGTTTCTTTGTCAGTATAGTCCCCTAACAGCATAGCGCAGTGGGTTAGAGAATTTAATACGAATCTGTAAGTCACAAGTTCGAATTCTACTCGGTGCTTTACATTTTTAACCTCTCCAAAAATTTTCAAAGTTATTTTTTAGGTAAATAGCTAGTGTTAAATTTGAAAATTCTAAACCTGTGAGAGTATTCTAATTTTTATGTACTTTAATCCACATTAATATTGACAGATGTCCCATACCACCTTAATAATGAATCAAATGAGGAACATGAAAATCAAAAACATTCGCCTTCAAAACATTTTTCATGCATGTGTTCCCCCCCCCCCTATGTTCTTATCATGAATTGTTATAGCTTTCTTTTCCAATATGTTTGCAGAATTCACAAGCCTTAAAAAAACAGAAAACTATTAAATCAGTTAATTTGGAAATTGAATTTGGAATAAAATCAATCAATCAATCCAAAAAGAACATCACAAACAAACACTAAGCAAAATTTAAATAAATATTTTCAACAATAAAAAATAAACATGGTTCCAATAGAAGACCTATACGAGTGTTCCCGTGGAGTACTGTTTATAGAAAACGACTTGTATGATCCCACTGGGGTGCTGGACTTGGGTTTTTTGAGATCGTTTCTACGGTTGTTTTCCTTGCGTTCAGTCTTTCTGTCAGATGGTACATAAATTATTCATGATAATTTTGGCATTCAGGATTTCTTAAATTCCCTAACACACTGTAAAATCAATCACCAGTACAAACTAGTACTAGCTAGCATTCTACTACATGTAGTACAATGTACCTTGATGCCAGTGCTTGAACAGTCCTAAAAATTTCAAGACACATCCATAACTTTAAATTTCAAATTGCACCAGTCTGCCATGATCATTTTCTCATCAGACTTATTATAATCTTTTATAAAGTTTTAGCATCCGCTTACATGTATGTAAATAAATTGTGAATGTTTGACAAATGTTAAAAAAAAATTACTGACCCTGCTTCTTCCATGACCTGGTAGTCATAGAGACTACTTTCGGGGTCACTGAATGGGTCATCGTCTGCTGCTGTGGGAAACATGCCTCTGGCTTTGGCGAGCAGTGATGCACTTAGAATTCCAGAGGAAGAGGCCAAAGCAATATCTGTTCCGGGTGGGGTGTCGGGACCAGGCGTTCGGGGCACAACAACAAAGGCAGCCGAAGGAATCAAACCTGACGAAATTGTACCCTGAAATATAGCAATTGGACATACATCTAATGCTTAAACAAAAGTTTGAAGAATAATATAGGAACATGCATTTGTAAAAATCATAAAATATATTAAATGAATTGTATATAAGCATCAGAACTTTACTTTATTGTGTTTTCATTTTAACATATAGATCTCTTTGAATTAAATGTTTTAGGTTTTTTAACAAATGTAAGTTCATTCTAAAACACACTTTAAATTCAAGCATAAGTAAAATTATAAAATGTACAAATCTAAATGTTTTATAATCAATCTTGAATATCAAATGCATGCATTCACTATTCTGCATATACCGTATATACTCGCCTATAAGTATGGTTCGACTATAAGTCGAATGCCTTTTTCCAGCTTTAATTTGAAGATTTTGCTGTTGACTCCCTTATAAGTCGGGTCACTTTTTTAGGACAATTGATGTACAGATACTCTCAATAAAATACCAGATTTTATCATACATGTTTTGAGTTCTAAGAAAAATTGTTCCCATAATTGCTTCTAGACTATTTCTATCATGGGTCTATGATGTTAAAAACTTCTGATTTTAAATGCCATTATTTTTTATAACACTAATTACAAGTTGGTAATAGCTTCAAAACTACCAGGAATTTAAATAGAGTCCTTTTAAAAATTTGATGATAGTGATTTATTTCCTTACTGACTGATTAGGTTGGTAATTAGCCCCTTTAACTGGGGTGTTGGCTTGTGTTGTTTTTATGTAGGTGACTTGACCCCTTTATCTATTATCACCTTAGGTGTGAAAAAACTGCCTGCTTGAATTTTCTTTTTATGAACACAGGTTCAATGCATTTATTTGTTTATTATTTAAAAAGAAATATAACCTACTTCTCTCTTGTGAATTTTTTTTTACTATGTCTCACCTATAAGTCGGACCCCATCTTTTCATTGAATTTTCTACTCCCCAAAATCCGACTTATAGGCGAGTATATACGGTACATTGTATAAAGAACATGCATGCACATTATAATACAGATTATGATATCTACATTGCAGGCTATTGTCGCTATGGATAAAATGAAAAATGCTTTGAATCAATATATCATTATTTTCTTTCCTTGCTTGTAAATTTCATACTTCTAATTTTAAAATGTAACATTTAAAAATACAAAACAGAGCAAGAATCCTATTTTTCATATCTGTTTAAAAGCATGCAGTGAAGATCAATATTCCATCAAAGATGGAGGAAACATGCAAGCTAGCGTTTAATGATAATCACAAATGATCAAATTGCTGAAAATCTCTTTAAAATATCAGTGAGTGCAAATTTCTCTGTCCAAAATATCTTATAAGTTTTTTTTCATTCTAAATATAAAACTATTTACTAGAAACTTTTTACAAGAAATTAGTCTCAAAATGCCACAATACCTTTTTTCATACACATGTACCCTAAAAATTAATATGTTTTTTTTTTTTACCTTGATATTTTGTGAACGTCAAATGTTTTATAGATTGCCTTCTTCAGGGGGAAATTAAAAAATGGAGTTATTTACCAGTCAGCAGAAATCAAATTACTGTAACTTGGCGTAAGTAAAGGTAATGTTCATTTTTTAAGACAAATATGGACAGAAAATGTACCATAGATATTGGTTAATCTTGTCTTTAATGTGAATAGCCTTCAATTCCTAAAACTTGTGTGATCAAAGTGAGCACAGAGATGTGAGTGTAGATTTGAATAAAGCATGAACTATGCTCGTGTACCCCACACGCAAATTAGTGAAATTCTTGTTTTAATTGAATTAATTAATGGCCAATATAACATGTAAATTAAAAATCCTTTCAGTTTTGCTTAGAGCCGTTATAATAAGAGCTTGGACTTTGGGCAATATGTTTCTTCAATTTGATAGAGGCAGAGTCTGTTCATGTCTACTCTCCAGTCATTGACTAATAGATACAAATTTGGTGTATTTAAAGGAAAGACACTTCTCCAAATGTATTTAGAGCTATTTTAGTTGAAACAGTGTCAAATTCACTCAATAGAACTGACTTTTGATTAAAAAAAATCCATTTGACAATATATGAATATTTATGAGCTTCTGTTAGCAAATCAGACAGAAAGTACTCAATATTTGAGATTTTGTTTTGATGAGCAAACATGTACAAGTCTCATCCCACCAAAAGTCAAACCTCTGGTTAAAATGACTCTATAATTTTTTTTGTTAAAAAAATTCAAACAATTCTTTTTAGTTTTTTTAACTGACTAGCGTAATACTCTCAACAAATCATATTAAGCAATATGCTTCAATAACACTTAAATAAGCTTTGCAAGAGCAGGTATACAATGAATCCTTCTTAAAGTTTCGGGACTTTTTCTTTCAAATCTTTCTTTACATTTATTTTTTTTTTTCAAATAAAGAAAAATTAAAGCTAAAAATAAATCTTCTGGTTTCTAAAAAACAGCATTACATACAAAAATTAAAAGAATTTAGTATTTCACTTATATACTTATGCACTCATTAATGATTATTAAATAAAAGGTATGCTTTGATCGAAGTACAGGTTTAAGCTTTATAGTTTATATGAGGAAAAAAGCTAACTGATCAGTGTTTGTGAATGAATGATCACAACAATATCATTAATATTACCCAATGTGAAGTTTTTGGTCTATCAGGGCGATGATAGCAACTAGAGAGCTAAACAGAAAAATCATATATTAATTATTTAAACACTCTAAATTTAACAAATCTTTCAGCCACACTTAAGCATTTCTTCATTTGGTAAAATTCAAATTCGTTATGAAAATGCATGCCTCATGTTTTTTGTTAGCTTAATTCAGAATTGATTCATTCCTTTTCAAGTCAGTTAAAAACATGGATGTTACAAAAAAGGTATAGGTCTGTTCAAATTCTAAACTTTGTCTTTAATTTGTTTATTTAATTTTTTCATACATCAGAATGAATCAATAATATCCTAAAAATTTCAAGAGAATTCCAATGATTTAACAAATCAATGTCTCTCATTACACACAAATTCTGATGGACCATAGTAAAGGCTTTGTTTAAGTAAGAGACAACATAGAAAAAAAATATCCATTGATCGTCCTGAAGTTTTCTGGAAGAATTTAATTCTATTATCGATAATGCATTTTAATTTTTTTCCATGGCGTTAACGGGAGGGATTCGAGAATCTTAATTACAAGTTTGATATTTATTAGTAAATAACACATATTTTAAAATGTTGCAGCAATGCAACACATATTGCAACAAAAATGCGCATACTCACATTTATAAGAAGAATGGTCTAAAATTCTGCAAACCACAACAGATTTTACATGGGAACTACAATACACTGCACAATTTTGCATTTCATAGGATTCTATAACCTTTTTCAAATTCTTAATTCATTGGACAGTTTAAAAAGGCTCTTTAACATTTGTGTACATGAATTACATACATGTACTATCTGTCATCATTCAAGAATGCCCGCAATGAATAGATAAAATTGCCGGTACGCTTTAGCAAAATATATATATATAAATATAAATGGTCATGAATTAAATTATTCTTTTAAACAATTCCATGCATAAATATGTGACCGCCTATCAACAAAATATAAAGGTGACTGCAAGAAAATTGAGTCAAACATCGAAAGGGTTTTTGCAAAAACAAGCTGGGGCACGAATTGTCATATTCAGCGCCATCAAAGATTTGAAGATAATGTCGAGGTGGAGCAGTAAATATGTATAGTGCACAACAAAGCAGAGAAATTGAAAATGTTGACCTGCACTGTTTTTAAATGCATTTAATGATACGTACCAAACTAGAACTCTTTCCCTTGCCTCTTTTGCCAGTCTTCCCAGCCATTCCCGGATCGGATCATCAGAAGATCATGAATCCAGTGTAAACAGTTGAGAGGCGCATGCGCAGAAAAGGGTTCAATGATAAACCGTTCGTTATTGTTTCGCAAAGTTCATTATGTTAGTATGATAATCTTTTTACAAAGTACATTAACTAGAAATATTTAACATGCGAATAACTTTACTCTGTACGAACGCAAACTCGCGTTCTGTGCATATCTTTTTTTTTTTAATTAATTAAATTCAAACAGAGTATCGTAAGTACAAGAAATTCATGCAACAATATCGATTGTTCTGTTTTTAAAGACAGTTTATGTGAAATCTTTTTCATGATTTTGGATAAATGTCAGTGTCACTTGAATTACTCCTTATGTTCGTATATCAATTATGAAACACAAGATTTAAATTATTGATCTCAATTCATAAATTATCTAGGCATGAAAAACCACACAAAGGGTCTGTTGGTTCTGGTTATGTACTATTCCTAAGTATTTACGCATTTTAAACTTTATTTTATTAAGTACAGAGACAGCACAGCATTGATTTTTACATGTAAACAAAAATTGGTGTTATATATGTATGTAGTTTTCAATTTAGTGTATTTAGGTTTATTATTTATGTTCTTAGCTTTTATGCCAATAACTTTTATATGTACAGCGCTGTAGAGTAATCATATATAAATTATATACTGAGTATGGCGCTTTATAAATATTGTATAATAATAAAGTAATGTATAGCTTTGCAAAAAAGGTCCTGCTAGTCCCCCCCCCCTCCCCCCGGTTCCGGCGCCTATGCTAACATATTTTGTTTGCGGCAAAATTTTTCCAGTTTCTCTTAAAATACTACAGTACTGTTTAATCACACTAAATTATTTAGTACATGTTTATACGTGTTATTATCAATCACTCCGGTATTTTTGAAATCATAATACATATATTTTTGTGTGTCTTAAACTTTTTAAATGGTTATCATCTTATTAAAGATGGGTGTGGATCAGTATATAATCAGCAAATGTCCTCAAATGGAAATAAAAATATAAGTATAAGCCGAGCTAAGAAATTGTTTTTACGTTTACCATATACAGTTTTTATCCCAAACAAGTATAGTGTGTGCCGTTTAAAAATCAGTATCAAGGTTTTGAAGATTTCCCATGCTTGAGTTTATCAATGTAAAAATCAATGTCAAACGAAAAATATTTCATCTTATTTATTAAAAACTAAAATGTTTTTATTTTCACTCATTGTTGTTTTTGGTCGCCCTTCAGAACTTACATAAAAGGTTTCGCAAAAGTTACGCGTTTATTCGCGATAAATCTATTTTTTCAACTGAGAAAATGATCACAATAGACTTTCGTACGTTTAACATTTTTCTGCATTTTCAATTACAACTGGCTTTCTGCACCGGCAGACTGCTTTGTGGAATATTCAATGTTCATGCTGTTAGACTATGTAATGTTAAAAGCCGCTTATAAATAGATTATTTCAGTCAACATTTCTTGTGTATTTCCAAAATAAATATTCATTTATTTTTTTAATATTCTAAAAGATAAATAATACTTAGAATACAACTTAATTTACCGTCTCAAGACAATCCCTGTATTAGGCCAGAGACTTGTCTCTGGTTTTCCAAAAAAGAAAGAAGACGGTCCAAAATCTAATCGGGATCGAAGTTTAAAATTTTGACATTCCGAATATTCTCGATGGGTAACCGTCGCAGGAAGTCAACCGACAACTGTAAACTAAATCGAATTGGGTTTCAACGTACTTTCATACGTTCAGAAAGTATGAGATATGTTGGCAATATACTGATGAGTATATTTTAAACGAATTCATCTGTACTGAAAGTGACTAAATTCTATTCGATGTTTTGTATTGCATCATGTACCACTTTTAGAAATTTTGCAAATTTTCACTTTATTTTTAATGTTTTCTTCCAACTTGCAAACCATGTTGATTCACGCTACGAGTAGACTTTATTATAAAGTTTTGCAATTTGAACATATTTGAAGTGGTTCAGAAACGCATGGCTGTCCAAGAAGCGACCGAGATATTACTACAGAACATTTAGAACCATTTTAACAATATTCTCTTTTGATAAGTGGACAGGCATAGCCTACATTCACTTCGAAGTGGATGTAGGCTATGCCTGTCCACTTCTCAAAAGAGAATATTTTAACTAGAGCTTGGACTTTGGGTAGTTGTGTCAAACAGCAATGTGACGTAGGCCTGTCTATTGCAGTCATGGCTCTTTGAAATCAACAAGATTTGTCTGGCTTTTGAGCTAATGCTACGCAATCAGAGTATTTTGCTTGAAACCAGCGTCATTTTAACTTGTCTTGATGCAAGAAATAGATATTACATCCTACTGAAAGTCCAAGGCCTTGTTAAAATGGTTATATTTTAAATACGGATTAACAACATCACTATGTCTTAATTAGGACAGCTAGTCCTTCAAAACTCATGTCTTCAATATGGCCTTAACTTTATCATTTGAATATCCATGTATATTGGGGGCTAATTGTTGGAACTACAAGAAATTCTCCTTATTGTGATAATTCTTATATATAATATGTTTAAACAGCTGTTTAACCTTCTTTTTTCTGCATAGAATTTTTTAAGATACTTGACATCAGGGGAACATGATAATAAAATTAATGTACCTCTACTTATTTTTCAGAGTAATTTGATATATTTCGCTCATTCCCTGAAATTGGCCATATACATACTGATTACCTGCAAAACAGACTGATTCCCTTCAAAAAGGTGTGTCAGTTCGATGAACTGATACACCCTTATTTGGAACACTTATTAATTTCTTTTAACCAAAGGAAAATTTCTGAAATATTCTTAATAAAATCATGAATATTCATAACCATATGATTTAATTCTAGTTGCAATGTCCTTTTTGATTAGCTACATGTATATACTTATTCATCTTTATCATATTACATAATTTGCCTACGTCACAATATGATGCGTATGCAATTTCATTTTATTTATTTTGATGTTATAACTTGTTGGATACAAAGAAGTATTTTGATATGAACTTTTTCTGATTGATTGTTTGTAAAGATATATTAAACAACAGTTTAAGTAAACCATTGAGGGAATCAGCAAGATTTTAATTCCTCTCAAGCTAGCCTATTTAATAGACTTGCTCTCAGGGAACTGGAATCTTGTTGACTCCCTCAATGGTATACTCTAATTGTATAATATATAAATATATTAACTTACTATGATAATACAAGTTACTTGGATAATTCATAATCTAGTAGAAAAAAAATCATACCTTAAATCAAAAACTTTTGTTTAATTTTTTTCAGTCAAACCATAACAAGAAATTAATAGTTAAACAAGTATGGCACTGATTCAGGCAGCATTGGGAGCATGGGAGACCCTGAAAAGATTTGAAGACCAAACTATGTTTGCTAAAAAATCTAAGCGTCTGACCACTTAATTTACCTCTTAGCTGATCTTGGTTAGATTACAAATTGACAGAAACTTTTCTTTGTGTAAAAAATGGAAAAAATGAAAAATAAAAGGAGCCCACCCAGCCGTCCACGTCTACCAACACAAAGCATGTTCAAACTCAGAAATGGGACATCCCACTCAAGTCTCAGAATCGGTGAATATGATCAAGGTACATGTATGTATGTGTATGTGTAACAGCAGGTTCAGTTGTAAAATGTGTGGGAACTGAATGATTTTGATCCTAAAACTCATAGTGCTTTCAATGACTGTAATGATGATGATAGATTTACACAGTAACCCCTATTATCTGGGACTTTTGATGTACATGTATGTAAAGTGTGCACACTCTTTAGTACAAAACAAAGGCAGATTTTTCAAAATTTTTTACAAGAGAACAATACAAGATGTAGGGTTTGTTTACAAAAATGTACTACAAAAACAATTTTTTCTCTCTCTATCCTGATAATAGAGCCAGACTCCTTGCATTCAGAAAGAGACATATCAAGTGAGGACTCTCCTCCAGAGAAACCGGTCAACGGGAAACACACCAGCATACTCCCCAGTCAGGTCCCCTCCCATCTCCTCATGATCTCCATTCTGGAACACTTGTGTCAAATGTATGCCCAGGATGCTGAACAAGGGAAGAAACTCTTCCAAGGCAAGAATAAAAATTCTCCAAAAGTTTATTTGAAAAGAAGGGGGTAATGTTTGACTGGTCCCACCCACGTAGATTTTCATGAAAATTACATCAAAAAATGAGGTTATTTTTTGTGTGATTTATATGTAATTGACCTTAGCTTCACATTGTGTGATTGCTTCATCATAATTTTTTTTTTCAAATAGCAATAACAGAGCAGCTCGTCAAGCACCACTATGTGGCGCCCCCTACTGTGTTGGATGAGATGAAGAATATCAGGTCCCAATACCGCTTCTTCATGAACAACATGATGAAGGCAGCCATGTTGAAGATATCACAGGTATTTACATAAACAGTTATGTACCTGGAAAAATTGCAGAGACTTCATCGCTTTCTTTTGAATAGATTTACAAATAATGTGAAGTCCTAATAAAATAATTGGTATTTTAATTTTTCAGGCACCCCACATTAGGTCCAATACATTTTAATGCCTCAGTTAAAAGGGGGTTAATTAATTCAATTTTTTATATTGTACATTGATTTGATTTTATGTGGTTTGTTGATTAATGTTAAAGTATCCTAACACTTGTTGAAATGTAATATACCGATAATTAGAGGGAATGAAATTCAGGAATGACCAAGACTCAGGCAGGTAATTTGTAAGCTTAGAGAAATATTTAGCCCCTAAAAAAAATGAAAATAATTTTTTGCATTTTATCAATTCAGTATGGTAAATTCTTTATTACTTATCCTTTATTCCAGACCCCAGCGCTGCCAAGTAGCGGAAGTACATGTAGTTTACCAGGGTAAGTTGATGACATAAATACATAACAAAAAAGTTAGGAAAGAGAGCAAAGAAATATTTTTGAGAATATCTTTTGTTTTATATATACTGGTTCTCCAGTTTATTGATCATAAAATCATACAAAATGAATGCATTTTTTAGGTTGCGCCATCAGATTTCCTTTGTGTCTGCCGATGAAATGCTCCAAATGCAGACTTCAAGGTACAACTCAGAATTCACAGAAATCTGCAAAATTGGCAAAGGAGGCTTTGGAGCAGTATATAAGGTGTGTGGTATATTAGGGGTTGTTACTCTACATGTGTGTATGTACAGCAGAAAAACAAATTAATTACTTTTCATGCATTGTTTTAGGCAAGGCACAATCTGGATGGAAGGATGTATGCAATCAAGAAAATCAAGTTCAGACATTCCAAACCTGAAGTCTGGATGAGGGTACTTTCTATTTTCACTTCTTAATTCTTGAATCTCATCTCAAAAGGTTTTAATTTTAATAGAGATAATTTGTTTAAATTTTTTCAACAGGTTCTGAGAGAGGTGAAAGCATTAGCATCTTTACAACATGGAAACATAGTTGGATACAATGCAGCCTGGCTAGAATATGCAACAAACTTTGGTGCCGAGTGTGGTATGTTAAACACATGCACGTGCAATGTCATAACCTGTATTTTGCAAACTTTTGTGGCAACAAATTAAGGTATTAAAGAAGGGATAGTTATTTAATGAGTTTCTGTGCTTTTTTTAACCATGATACTTGTATCATCAAAAGTGATAATTCAGTAGTAAAAAATACAAATTGACAATATAAAATTAATAATATTTACTTTGATATATTTCTACAGTATTTTGTAGTGAATGTGTAACAATCTTCTCATTGCCAACGAATTGATGTCATAGTTGAGCTCTCACGACCATGTGCATTTATATACCCAACATTTATTTACTGAAAAAGGAAGTGTCTGCAATGCCCTGATTATATGTTAAAATTACACTATACCTTGATTACAGGTGACAGAACCCCATCCTCTGGAGCAGATCTAAGGTAATAGTCATGTTATATGCAGAAGTTATATATGATATATGGATGTAATAATATGAAAAGAAGAAATTTTGAAATTTAAAAGATAAGGTCTTACACTATCCAACGAAAGTGTCCGTTCATCAATTGTATGTTCATAATGATGAAGACTCTATTCTTTACAGCTTCCAACCCAAGAGTAAAGATACAGACGACAGTGTAGTGTTTGCTTCTATGGACACAGGTGAAGGAATAAACTTAGTTGTACAAAACAGTGTGTCCGTCTCCACCTCTTATAATCCTTCATTTCGGGGTCTCCACGTGGAGGAACTAGACGCTAGTGAGTCGGAGGGCGTCTGTAAGGCGTGTCTCCTGGATGAGAGGAGTCAGGAGGAGGAGGGCGGTCCCCCAACTGGGCTTGTGAAGAAGCCCCCCAAACACAGCTGTGCCAAAAAATTCTTTGATACTGAATTTACAGGGACGTACTCTTCCCTGCAAGCGACAGGGACTGTTGATAGGGGGCGGGCCTGGGAGGTGGTCGATACTAATGGAGTGTTCTGGAATAGGCAGCTCAGAGTGAAGAGGAGTATCAGTTACGACCATATGCCCTTTCCTGTTGAGAAAGATGAGAAAAATGAAAACTTTGATGTAAGTGTGATATTTAGACACAAGTTCATATGCATGGAATTCTTATTTGATATTATCACCTTTACATGTGTATGCATATTTTGTACAAGATTTACTGGATTAATGATTTTTTTTTTAGTTCAGTGTAAGTTTATACATTCAAATGGAACTATGTAGTCTTACACTTAAAGACTGGCTGCAGCAGCGAAATCAGAAGTGTACGGATCAGAAAGGTAAGTATTAATTACTTCTTCTATGTACTTGCATGCTGAAATGTACACACAGGATTAGATCTTAGGACTCCATATAAATGTACCTGTATTTGTAAGAATGTAGTGACACTTTAAATATCCTACTGTACAGCTTGTTGTGGAGGGGATATAGCATTGCTAACTGTGTGGAATTTTTTATTGTTTCAACCTGTAAAATCATGTGCACGTTTCTTTGATTTATAATTTAGATCATGACTATT
The DNA here is from genome assembly GCF_025612915.1 of Magallana angulata. Lineage (NCBI taxonomy): Eukaryota > Metazoa > Mollusca > Bivalvia > Ostreida > Ostreidae > Magallana > Magallana angulata. The sequence goes on along the minus strand of NC_069116.1, from coordinate 18,236,928 downwards.
TAATTAATTAACATTTACAGATCTGGAAGATTACTCAATATACAACATGAAGATATTTAAGCAGATTTTGAAGGGTGTATATTTTATCCATAGCAACGGGCTTATTCACAGAGATCTAAAGGTAAGAACTGAAATTTCTGAGGGAAGAGGGTCAGATTACATGTTTAAAACTGTGCATGTTCAATAGTAAGTAAATAAATTAATTTTATTAACTGTTACAGTGCTGCTGTGTTTCTTAATTTTTATAAATTTTAGCCAAGAAACATCTTCTTGCATGAGCCAGAGCTGCGTGTGAAGATAGGCGACTTTGGACTAGCCAAGGATGATCTAGTCAAAGAATCAGACGACATTCTACTCACTCCCTCTCCTGTTGATTTATATGGTAAACTTTGTGATATTTAATAACTCAGGTTATGGAGTAAGTGCTGCCTAATGTGCACCACTAGGTATTTCTGACTTTTATTAAACATGTTGTCCATGATATAGCTCAAGGAATCCTTGTAAAAATAAACAATTCTATGATTCCAGAGCAGAAATGTCAAATAGCTAGTGATGGTTCCCTTTCTTTTTCAGATGAGTTTGTGTGGGAGAAGCACACATCGGGAGTCGGGACCTCAACCTACGCTGCACCGGAACAGCTGGAGGGCACTCTGTACAACTACAAGGTGGTCAATTAACTCTGTCAGAATAAAAAGATAGTTAATGAAGTGTCATCAAACGCAAAAATATTGTTGAAAATTCAATGTTAATTCATGAAATAAGTTTACTTTTTATTGGGACCTTTTCAATACTCATTGTTTTGAGACTGTTGAATATATCCTATAGCCAGTATAGGTCAGAACAGAAAATGACCGCATGTCAGTTTATTTTAAATGTTATTTTTCTATTGTTTTTTACAGAGTGATGTGTATAGTCTGGGTGTTATATTGTTTGAAATGTTCCACACATTTCAAACAGAAATGGAAAAGTTTCACTGTATGGACAAGCTCCGGAAGAATAAGGAACTAGACCAGGAGTTCCTGCAGAATTGGTCACTTCATGTGAGTGTTATCTTATGTAGCAAGAGCAATTAAAATACTTCTTTTCATATTGATCTAAATTTCCTATAAGTACTTTCTCCCTTAATATTATTTACTGAATTATTCACATACAATTGTATGTGCCTGGTGGTGCCAAAAAGTTATGATTAATGTCAAAATTCTGTGTCATGAATTAAAATAATTCTCCAAAGCAATGCATAAGATATCTCGTCTGATCGTCGTTTAGGCTGACTTTGTGAGGAGAATGACATCCACCCTCCCTGGGGAGAGGCCGTCCGTGAGGGAGATCTTAGACAGCGAGTTGGTCCTCACCAAAGACCAGGTACATACAGTCTTAATAGTTTGGTCTCATCAGACTTTTAGAGAGATAACAAATGTTTAGGTCGAGTGAGACCTTCCCCCCTCCCCCAAAATTCAATATGTTAAACTGCTGAATTGATTAATTTGAAAAGACAAATAATTCAGGTGTCAGTTTTATCACACTATCAGTAAAATTTCAAAATTAAATTATTTCCTTTGCAAATTTTGCAATAGAAATAAAATACCTGGCTGCAGCATCTTAGTTTGGCCTAAGAGGCTGTATACAATTTTTTTTTTTTTGGAGGGAGGGTGGGCTCAGAAGCAATTAAAATTCTCAAAGAAGAGGAAATTGCAATCCATGGCTGGTTGTATGTTGGATTGTAGAAGGTAGGGCTGAATCATCAAGATTGGTGATGGTCTGCTTACCTAAATGTGTGTTTAAGTAATATATTTTATGAGTATTTTCATCATATCATTTGGCAGACTTCCAAATCTATTAATGCAGGTCTGACTCCAGATATCAACTATGAAAAAGCAGTTTGATTTCAGTTTAAATCGATGCTTTTAATCTTTTTCTCTAATATAATTTCAGATTATTCAGAATCTCAGAAAAACTCATGAAGATAAAGATGATGAAATTCAAAGACTCAAAGCAGAGATTGAAGAACGAGACAGACAATTAAACAAAATTCGAAATAAATTAGGAAATGTGCCAAATCTGTGCGACAGATGATTTAGGAAGTGGATTTTAGGTGTTTTCACTACATGTTTTTTTGTAATATACAGTATGCAGCTCAATCTATCACCAATAGTCACTGTCATCAGTTTTTAAATATCTGTAGGAGAATTTTGATTTACAATATCTAAGTTTTTTGTTACATTCTCCTAAAAAATAACATGCTGGATATCTTTTATTCTTAATTTCTGTCAACAATATGACAGATTTAGCTCCCCTGTTACTAGGTATTCAGGAATAAAAAACAAATTAATAAAGTCATACCGGTTTACCTATGCAAAAATCTGGATCACCTTCTGAAAAGTCAAATCTATGAAAAAAAAACCTCGAATTTTTAATTATACTTACTGGTAATCTTGGAAGTGAAACATTAAATCAAGCAAATCTTTTCCATCATGTGTCTCGGGAATCATTCATTATCATTGACAATATTGTCTGCACCATTCATTCAATGATATGTATCTATTCGGGTACATGACAGTGACTCTCAAGCCAATGTAAATATATGCCTATTATGCACTTGCCATGGTATGTACATGTGTTTGCTGTGTTTCCCTGATAGTTGATGTGAATTTCTTTTAATTCAAAGTTTGAATGTTATGTATATACAAATATTGCTGTTTATTTTATTTACCTGTTGAACATTTTAAAAAGTTGGTTTTTGAAATAAATTTGAGTTTTTATTTCCACATATTTACGTTTTCCAGTGTCTTTGTGATAACACTATGAATCAACGTGACAAATAGTCCAATACATTTCATCAAAGACACAAATGATCACCTCATAATACTAAGGAAAGATTCCTTTTACCTGAATTACACCTTAACTTGATTGCATTTCTATTGTACCAGAGTTGATCCAAAGAATACAATATACAAATACTTATAGTTGGCTTGTAATTTAGAAATTATATCAAAATTTGCACATTTGAATTACTGTAAATTCCTTATATTACGCGAGTACTTAATTCCGCGATCTGGCGGTTTCGGATCAAATCCAGAGAATATAAAATCGCAAACACGGAATTTCCATCCTTATTTCTTATAGTTTTGAACTCTTAGAAAATAATAGCGAGGTTTTAAAATCCGCGAAGGGTGCTTCTCGCGATTTTACGCGGATATTAATTCCTCGCGGTTAATTAGGAATCTACAGTAAACACAAGTTAAAATTTGTTGAATTGTTCAAATTTTATAATGTCAAAAAAGACATGACCTTTTCTTTATGCATATATAACATCAAGTTTTCGCTTGTTTATTAATGTACCAGTAATTCAAAATGTATTCAAATGAATTGCAGCATATTATATTTACACAAAAAAGGTACATTTTCCTGAGGGTTGCCAATTTATGAACCACATAACATCGATTCATTGATATTTTGTGTGCAATAGGTCTATTTTGAGTTATTATTCCAAACAGACCCCTTCACAGTAACTGCGGTACAGCCTAAGGTGTCAAATGTTTCATCTACATCATTTAATTATCTATATCTTTGCAAAATATATCAGATTGCTCTGCAAGAGAGTAGTACCAGAGTTAATGAAAAGGTTATGGCAACATTAATTCTGCAGCATGGCATTAACAATGCTCCGATAAAATTTAGTCCTCATATAGGGTCTACTTTCTATACCAAATGCTAACAAAGTCTTCTGGAGTTGCAAATTGGTAGCAAAATATTCTAACTAGAACTTTTTTTGTCTTCAACAAAAAGTAAGGGCTTTTCGACAGCCCCAGTTTCCCCTTTTTATTTAAAATGTCAAAAAAATTATCTCTAATCTATTTCCAAATTTTCTGAACACCTTGGTATAACCAGTTGCTTAGATAGAAACTTATGAGAAGTGCAATGTCAAAAGAAAGATAACTCCAGAAGTTTACAGGTAGCTACACTTCTAATTTCCAGAGGAATATTTTCAAAAAATCATATTGAAGTAAGTATTCATTCCTGGGACACAAAACTTGGTATGCCTATAGTATTTATGCTCTACATTCTTACAGCAAAGCGAGATAACTCTTACTAAAAAACATTTTGATATTTAAACAAATGATGATCTTTGGGCCTTCCAAACCCCTATAAGGAGTCAAAAAGTGGCCCCTCGGACCATAATTTTACGATAGAACTCTTTATTTTGAACAATAAACAGAAAAGATTTTTAATATCGGATGAAAGGTAAAACAGTTACAGCTTAAGGTCTGTTTTCAACGTTGGCCCCTGCAGATCCCGAATTTTCTAAAATTGTCTACCCAAAAACCTTTCCGGTCTGCGGATTATGTGTGTCATTATACAGATGAAATATTGTAGCAATTACTCGAAAACCTTTTAAGAAAACGAACCACGCGTGATTTTTGGTTAACATAGAAACTCCCATAGGCGATTTTCATTGACCTATAAAACCGGAAGTAGTCAATATATTTTAATGAAACTGAGACATATGATAATTACATCTATGTTAATAATATTTAGGTGTTAAATAATTTTTTAAAGGTCATTTAAATTTTTTTGCTTTCTCATCCCCCTTTTCTTAAGTTTAGGACTTTATATCTCAAAAACGGCAAGATATAGAAAGATGTCTTCGCTGACAATTTTGTACAGCAAGACAAAATGCATCTAATTCTAAAAGTTGAATATTCTAATATAAACACTAAACAAAGTATTGCGTTTTTATCAATTTTTACATTTTTCCTTGTAACAACCGGAAGTACCGGAACCGGAAGTTAAAAACCTTACATTCCATAGATTGATATATTTGCTGTAAGACCGTTTCAAAACTGTATCAATATATCTTCCAGTTTTCAAAAAATCGCTGACAGAAATTTGTCGAGAAAAATAATAATAGTAAAAAAAGACAAAAACAATAGGTCTTTTCGACCGAAAGTCGAAAAGCCCTAATGACAATGGTAAATTATATAGTGTGCTATCTTGACCCATAAGTTTTACAAAATTCATGAATGCTGATCATTCTATACATACAAGTTTGTCTAATACATGTATTTACTAAACAAACCCTAAAGTTTGGCTTAATTTTGACCACACAAACTCTTTTTTGTTCATGTAAAAACTTTAATTATGTACTGTTAATTTTTGGCACTTTTTTATTAATTTCTGCAAGTCAATTTCTAATAATAAAACAAAAAATACATGTATCAAGTTTTTAAGTTTAAGAGATTGAAATCAATTATGTTTTCTTGTTTTCAGGTTTCACATCATCATCACTTTTCTCATCATCTGACCATTCACTCTTCATAAAGTCTACATCATTATCAGTTTCCTCAATGTTTTCTTCACTTATATACCTCTGCATTTCTCTAACTCTGATAGGACTCCTTAAAGAACTCCTCCTCAGCCCATGTCTTTTGAGCGTTTGAAGACTTTCTGTTCCTGGCCCAGAATTTAAATCATCTTTCACATTATTGTCATTTTCACATTGTTGTAGTTGTGATTCATTAATCTTTTCTGCATCAGAGTTTTCATCATGTTTACTGCTGCCTTCCTCTGTTTTCTGACCAATGATATTGACCTCATCATCCTCCTCGTCAATATCATCATCTTCATCATCTGACCACTCTTCCTCAAGAAAATTATTGTCCTCAGTTTCTTCAAGTTTTTCTAGATTCTCGCCTTCCTTGTCCTCAGACATAAGTTTTTGGATTTCACTCACTCTCTTTAGAGGAACATCTCTTTTCCTTGACAGGTCAATTTTCTGTCCACCTTCATTTTTATTTACCTTCTTCAGTTGCGATTTAAGTCGCTTTTGCTCCTTAAGAAGTCTTTTTTCCCTCTTTTTCAGACCAGCCTCCAGTTTATCCTTTGATTGTTTTATTGAGGCCAACAACACTTTACGTTCTAATCCATAAATGTCATCACTGAAAGATTTCTCGATGTCTTCTACTTCCGGCAAGACATTGGGGTCTGTTTTAGCAGAAAGTATTTGGATTTTTTCCAGGAGTTTTGGAGAGGCTGTAAGAACTGGAGAGTCCAGTTCCGCACTGTGTGTAACATTCTGTTGAGGTGTGTGATCTGGGCCATAATCCGCCTCTGCTAGCATTTTATCAATATAAGCCAAGTGAAACTTGCTGCGTTGTGATTTGTCCCACACAAATTGAACAACGGGAATGTGGCCTGAAATTCTCCTCTCAATCAGAAGGGCCCTGAAAGTAAAAAAAAATTATTAAAAACCCTGTTTTAAATAACAAAGGCACATGTTCAGGTACCAAACCATTAGTTATTTCAATATACCAAAAGCATTGTTGAGACAGTTGAAAGAATGAGCAAGAGATTCCAGGTTATGTTTGTCTCCATGTTGCCATTCAAATTACAATTTGTACATGTACCACAGTATGCCTTACATTTTTAATTGTGCATTTAAACATGTTGTGTACATTTACAGATGTACATTATAATGTATGTACATGTAAACATGTGCTAGCTTTACAATATGTAGATATGTGGAGGCTGGGGATGATCAACACACAGCTTTAGCACACAGAGGGAATGTTCTTCCCTAATAGCTTGCTGAGGATCAATATTAAAGGATCAATATTAAAATCTAGGCAAAGCAAAGATCAGTTATCTTTAAGTCATTAACATTTTTTGGTGATAACAAAAAATTGTGGATTAGTCAGCAAGCATTTCAAAGAAAATAGTTACATAGAATAACAGATGGAAAGAGTAACATAAACAATATATGCCAAGGCTGATATGGGGGAAAAAAACCCATTTAAATATATAGTCTTTATACCTGAGCTTCTTAGCTTTGGAGTTGAGAAGATTTTTCACTTGATCTCGTTTTTCAACATCATCTGATTCTATCTGCCAAAAGACATTCATTGAACTCATCTCTGGGCTCCATACAACCTGTCGTAAAGAAAGAGGTTGAAGATGTTCTTAGAGAAAGGTCGTTAGGATGTACATATACTTGAATAATGTTAGGATGTACATATACTTGAATAATGCTAATGTTTATTCTAGTATATCTAAATTTGTCCAATAATATTTTATTTTGTAATTAAGCATGTCCCCCCTCCCCCCTTCCCTTTGAAAAATTCAAACTTTGGAAATCATACAGAAAATTACCCAAAATTAGGCCTCTGACCCATTTCCATCAGTCGATTTAGAGAGCGCAAAGTCTTACCTTTGAGATGCTGACCCCTAGTGGTGGGATATCTGGGTCAAGTTCACCGGTGTCAAAGTATTCCACTATTGCATCATGAATAACCTGGCTAACTCGGAAAGATTGAAATTTCATTCCCTCTGATACATACTGCCCAGCTGTTGGCGAGTTCTGGAAATTAGAAATTGAAAAGATAATTTTCATGCATGTGAACTTATTTATAGAGAATAATATAATTGACTTTCTAATAAAAGTTGTTTATAATGAAATGACATACAGGTACATGTTTTTATGGAAAATTTTGAAATTGGCAACAATTATTTGAACTTTAATAAAACGGTTAAAATTTTTGGGTGTCAAAATTGTACTTGAGATTTAAATATACTGCTACTTACTCCTGTGTGTCGAAACTTCTTTCTGCAAAAGAAGAAGTAAAATTATTAACCTTAATAATTCTCCCTAGCCCAGGCATATCAAACTCTTATCATACAAAGAATTATTGGTATGGGAAAGTTTATAACCAGAGACACAATGTCTCTGATATAACTGTATAATTGCAAAGCTTCATGTCTTGTTACTATTAACATAATTTCACTATTTTAATATCCATGTAGGCCCAGAGACATAAATAACATTATTTGTTATATATGTCTCTGGTAGGCCTAAACATTTTCTACTGCATCAACGGGTTGGGGTGTATAAATTTGGCTCACTTAAATTTAAATCCCATTACTGAGGGAATGATTGGGATTAGAGTATTTCAATGTTTAACACATTAGCAGACAACTAAAGTTAAATATTTAGGAGCAGAGTCTGGGTGTCCTTCACTGACTAAGTTATATAGAAAAAAAAACAAATTTCGGGTTAAATAAACCAAAGTAAAAACCAACTTTTTTCCTCCTTTCTCTAAGATTTTCTTCAGGAATTTAGCAGTGGATCCGTGTCGTTGAAACAAACTTGAATAAACAGCAGGCCGATTAAACAAGTGCCTTAAATTCCCCACGTGCCTGATAGGATACATAACGAATTGAGTCGGGCTCGAGATTTAAATTTTTCTATTTTCGATTTCACCACCACCAACTTCCTTTTCAGACTGAATTTCCTCACTCAATATGTCAAGCAGAGCATTGAGAAAGTTACACGGGAATCAAGATCTAGACATTATCAAGAATGGTCAGAACACCGACGAAGAAGAAGAAGAAGAGGAGCATGAAAGTCTCGTAACATGTAAAAAGAAAAACAGGAAACCCATAAATCCATTTCTACTGGTACAGTTCTGTATATTGTCAACTCAGCTTTGTACTTCACTTGTGATTTGGGAAAATAGAATTAGAGTCATGTATTTATTATTTTTATGGTTATTTTCTGTATTACGTCTTAGTCACAACTCAATGGATAACATATATTGATTTCCAACAGATGACGATTGCAATCTGTTATACTACATGGGTATGTCCCAATTTAACTTTAAGCAGTTAAGGTATCCCACTCCTCAATGTTCTTGTATCAAGAATTTCTTGAGAAGTATTCTATTGAAATCTGTAGACAAAACACACTTAAATAATACAAAGATAATGGGAGGTCAGTGTTCATCCCTCTGAGTTATGGTCAAATAAATTTGATCTTTTTGCACCTAAAATGCGATTTCAGCCTGATTAGGATTTGTTTCAGAATTTTCGATTAAGCAAACTCTTTTTTTTTAAATGTTGCTTTTAATTATGTACAATGGTCACACTGAATAGAGGGATTACGAAAAATATTTGCATGAAGCTGCATAAATGTTTGTAACCTTTTTGCACTTAAAATAGACAATTTTTATAATAGTTACAATTTGATTTGAAATAAAAACATTTTGAATATCAAGAATTTTAGAAGATTAATCCAGTTTGCCTACATAGGTATTCAGTATCATTTTGACATAATAAATCATGGGGGTCAGTGATTTCAAATTTTAGATACATGGCTTCAAAGGTAAAATTATTGCAAAATTTGGCTTAAAAAAATTCAGACATTTTCTATATATTCGCATGATTTTATGCTAAACGTCTATCATTCTCTCAAAATTTAGTTTAGTACAAGTCATAGAGAACCTATAGAACATGTCACAAACCTATCAAATGTTAAAAATGAGAATAATGAATAAAGTATAATAAGAAGAAAAGTATATTGAAAATTCATAAAATTGCTTGTTTCTGTCATTTTCGACTAAAAAACCTTCCGCACGAGAAAATAGTTCCCCCCAAAACTTGTTCGTTTCTTGAATTCAAATGGATTTTCTTTACAAATGTTGTGAAATTATGAAATGATGATCTTTTTGTGAGGTTTAAATTAATAAAATCATATTCATTTAAAATATAATGAACATCTGCGCAATGAAATCAAAACATGAGGAGTGATATACCTTAAGATATCCTCAATTCACATATTGCTTAATAACTCAATATTTATAAATACCTCCAGGTTCAAATGATGTTCATTCAAAAGTATGGAAAAATTCCAAGATTTCTCCTTTGAAATGCCCCATCTAGCGTATCAGGTTTTGGCCAAGTGAAAAATAATGATAAGGTCCAAATGTTACAGTACAATAACGTAGGACAGACTATAATTCATGTCGTATTTTGTCAGTTTTCTTATTCCCAATAATTCAAGTAACATCCATTTAGATATGGTGACCTCCATTCTGTTTAAGAATGTTTAAAAAAGAGCTAAATTAAAAAATCAATGGATACCTCCAGACTAATGAATCAAATAAAATACATGTACAGTGCTTACATATGTATGTGATTGCCGGCATTTGTGCAAAGCATGTTTGCTTTGCTTTCTGTACTTGACTGGTTTGCCTCCATTGATATGCATTTGATCTGAGTCATAGCAAAACAACTACCATCCTTGTAAACCAAACTTGCCCCAATGACATATCTGGTTTGATTGTTACTTGACAATACATGACTGTAAGTCTTTTATTGGAAAATAATTTTGCCAGTTGCATTTTTTAAAAAATAAATTAGTACCAGGTACTTTTTCATAACTAAAATGATGAAGTCCATTGTTGACTCATGCTTGTGCAGAATATATATGGTCATCATACAATTGATATCTTTTTTATATGCTTCAAATGCTGGTTCCAAGAGCCTCAAACTGCAGAAGGGAGGTTTTCATCAGGGAATTAATGCATTCTGTCACAGTTTTTTATAACCTTTGGAAATCTGTTATCTTCATCCTGTGAAGTATGAATGGGGCATTAAGATTGTAATACTGTAATTAAAACCTTGATCATAATACAGTTAGGTGAAGAGGAAGATGAACATCACAGTGAAGAAAACAATGAAGAAGATGCAGTAGCTCCAGATCAGACATCTAAACCTGAAGTCCAAGAAGGTGCAACAAACAAAAAGAAGAAGAAGAAAAAGAGAAAGAAGAAGAAATCAGCTGAAAAGGAAGTTGATAACGAGGTAAACAGAAAGCAGTAATGATTTAAAAAGATTAACAAATTTATTTAAAAAGGAAAATTTCAACACTGTTCTAATAATTAAAGAAAATTATTTTTGAAAACCTACAATTTTTTTTGACAGGATGATGAAATAGAGGCCAGCATAAAAGAAGTCAATCGCATTCTGGAGAATTCAGGTCACGGTGCCGAGTCTTTGATAATGAGAGTAGACACTGTGAATGACTCACAAAAAGCCCTCCTCATGGTGGAACATAAGTAGGAATTCTGTTTGGGGTTTTTTTTCACATAAAAATGGAATGACAGAGTAGTGATGTAGAAGTATTTGAATGATACATGTTTTACATACCTTTGGTCTATCATTTTACTTTCGTTTTCTTTTTGTTTGGACACTCTTAGGAATCTGAATCCAGATAACGAATTGAAGAGGATTTTTGGATCACGGGTAGTACAAGCAGAGTCCTCGTAAGATAATTAAATTACATAAACTGGTACTCAGAGATACTTTGTCATTCATCTAATTTTAAAACACTAAGATAAACCTTCATTTTTCACATGCAGAAGGCGGAGACAAAGAAATATGCCCATGCGTCGACGGACAAGTTGGTTAGCTACACCTAAGGACACATGGCCACACATTGGGAAAACAGGTTAGGGCCATAGTGTTGCATAAATTGATTTTATGTATTTATTTAAGGAATCATTCTTTGAGTATTATGAGGTGATCAATTATGGCTGAATATTATTGAATATAATCGAATATTAAAATATTCATTGATGAAATGTATTGGTCCATACATTACAAAATAGATTTGTCATGTTATCACAGACAAAGGCACTGGAAGATGTAAATGTTTTAGATTCAAGCTCTTCTACATAATGTAAGTGTATTATATACATGTACATGTGTATGATCTTGTTTGTCAGGTCTGTTCAATTTCAAATTCATTAAATGTATTAATGTGAATTTGCTATACATGTACATGCTTTTAAGAAATTGTTGCCCATAAATCCCCAAATATTTTCATATCAGTGTCGCTTGATTTTGTATTGTTAGCTCACCTGAACCGAAGGTTCAAGTGAGCTTTTCTGATCACCCGTTGTCCGTCGTCCGTCCGTCCGTCTGTCCGTCCGTCTGTAAACTTTTCACATTTTCAACTTCTTCTCAAAAACTACTGGGCCAAATTTAACCAAATTTGGTACAAAGCATCCTTATGGTAAGGGGGTTATAAATTGTTAAAATAAAGGGCACAGCCCTTTTCAAAAGGGAGATAATTGCGAAACAGTAAGTTTAGGGTGCATGTCTTTAAAAATCTTCTTCTCAAGAACCACGGCACCAGAAATGCCAATATTTACACAAAAGCTTGTATATATAGTGAAGATTTTAAATTGTAAAAATCGTGCCCCTCGGACCAAAACTGGGGCCCCAGGCGGGGTTCAAAGTTTAACATAGAAATACATAGGAAAATGTTTAAAAAATCTTCTTCTCAAGAACCACTGCACCAGAAATGCCTATATTTACACAAAAGCTTTTATATATAGTGAAGATTCTAAATTGTAAAAATGGTGACCCTCGGACCAAAACTGGGGCCCCAGGCGGGGTTCAAAGTTTAACATAGAACAACATATGGAAAATGTTTAAAAAATGTTCTTCTCAAGAACCACTTCACCAGAAATGCCAATATTTACACAAAAACTTGTATATATGTGAAGATTCTAAATTGTAAAAATCGTGACCCTCGGACCAAAACTGGGGCCCCAGGCGGGGTTCAAAGTTTAACATAGAAATACATAGGAAAATTTTTTAAAAATCTTCTTCTCAAGAACCACTGCACCCGAAATGCCAATATTTACACAAAAGCTTGTATACATAGTGAAGATTCTAAATTGTAAAAATAGTGACCCTCGGACCAAAACTGGGGCCCCAGGTGGGGTTCAAAGTTTAACATAGAAATACATAGGAAAATGTTTAAAAATCTTCTTCTCAAGAACCACTGCACCAGAAATGCCAATATTTACACAAAAGCTTGTATATATAGTGAAGATTTTAAATTGTAAAAATTGTGCCCCTCGGACCAAGACTGGGGCCCCAGGCGGGGTTCAAAGTTTAACATAGAAATACCTTAGGAAAATGTTTAAAAAATCCTTTTTCTCAAGAACCACTGCACCAGAAATGCCAATATTTACACAAAAGCTTGTATGTATAATGAAGATTCTAAATTGTAGAAATCGTGACCCTCGGACCAAGACTGGGGCCCCAGGCGGGGTTCAAAGTTTAACATAGAAATACATATGAAAAATGTTTAAAAATTTTCTTCTCAAGAACCACTTCACCAAAAATGCCAATACATACACAAAAGGTTGTATACATAGTGAAGATTGTAAAAATCGTGACCCCCGAACAAAAAGTGGGGCCCCAGTAGGGGTTTAGATTTTAACATATGTAGGACAATGTTTTAAAATCTTCTTCTCAAGAACTATAGTGCAACTGTTTGGGATATTACTATGCATACATGTACATCCTTAAATAATGTAGATTCAAAAAATTGTAACTCCCGGACAATTGATGGGCACCAAGAGGGGTTCAAAATTTAAACATTTTAAAAAGCATAAAGGAAAAGTTTAAAAATTTTCTTCTCAAGAACTACAATGTTTTAGTTTGTGGAATTTCTATGCATGCATCCTTCGCTTATGTAGATTCCTAATTGGTAAAATCGTGACCCCCGGACCAATACTGGGGCCCCAAGATGGGGTCAAAATTTATTAAAGAAATATAAAGGTAACATGTTAAAAAATCTTCTTCTCGAGAACTACAATGCTTCAACTTGTGAGATTACTATCATGCATACAACCTTGGATAATGAAGGTTCGACAGTTTTAAAATAGTGACCCCTGGACTAATACTAGAGACCCAAGATGGGTTTAAAGTTAAATGTAGAAGTACCGGTATATATGGAAAATGTTTAAAAATCTTCTTTTCGAGAACTACAATGCATCAATTTGTCAGATAACTACGTCAGCACCCTCAAATAGTGCAGATTCGAAATTATAAAAGCCGTGATCTCAATCTAATACTGGGGCCCCAAGAGGTGTTCAAAGTTTAGCATAGAAGTATAGAGGGAAAATGTTGAAAAATCTTTTTCTAGGGAACTATAATGCTTCAGCTTGTGAGATAACTAGGCAAGCATCCTTAAATAATGTAGATTCCAAATAATTAAAACTTTAGCACTGGACTAATACTGTGGCCCCAAGAGGGGTTCAAAGTTTAACATAGAAAGATATATTGAAAATGTTTTTAAAAAGTTTTTCTCGAGAACTATAATGCTACAGTTTGTGAGATTACTATGCAAGGATCCTCAAATTGTGTAAACTCTAATGTAGTGGAACCAAGAGTTATCTTTCTTGTGTTCTGTACAGTCTGAGAGTTATTCCTCTTGAAGTGGAACTCTGCTATGTTCAGTTTTTCAGGTTGTGTACGTGCGGTCCCACTGCAGTGCTTCACATTTTCATTCCTATGTTACTATTTATGTTGTTCAAGCCAACCATAAACCTCGGACCATAACTGGGTCCCCAGAAAGGGGTTCAATGTTTAAAATAGAAAAAGCATATGCTACGAAATGTAATGTTACAAGGAACTGCTGTTCAGGTGAGCGATGTGGCCCATGGGCCTCTTGTTTTTCTGTTTTGTTTTAGGATTGACTATGTCACTGAAGGAGACACAGGGCAATGTAAACTACTTTGTATTTGAACACAATCACCAGTACCAGCAAGTGCAATTCAAATTCTATGACGCTGTAGAATCTCTGAACCCTCAAAATATAATGGTAAAATATGATAAATTATATGGAGATCTTTGGTACATGTATTGTGTCAAAACATTGTCTGTAGTTTTCACCAGTACTGCTAGAATTTCAAACTGTTTTGAATTTAAATTATTGCATTTTTGCAAAATACATTTACATGTATTATACTTTTGAATATATTTGATACCTTGATTTTGTAACAGGATATCATAAGGACATATCCATACCATGTGGATGCCTTGATCCAGATGAGTGAAGTGTTCCGGATGAGTGAGGACATGCAGACAGCTGCTGACCTAATTGGTAAGAATAGACCTTTGTGTTTTATATTTACATCAGGCAATTTTAGATCATATATGTATGTAATCACTCTTTGACTGTAAAAATTGTTTTGTAGAGTGTCTTTTATATTTCTTTGATATTTTTCAATTTGTTGTAGAGAGAGCCCTATTTTCCTTTGAGATGTCTTTCCATTCCTTGTTTAGTCTAACAACGGGCATCTGTCGTCTGGACTTCAAGCTGGCAGAAAACAGGTAATACAAACCAAAAATTCAGTCAGTAACTTGTAGATGCTGAAGGATTATTGACCAAACTAATGAAAAAAATGTTAAGCATAATATTATACTATTTTTTAATTAAATTTGTCAATTCTTATATTATATTGATACATATTTTATTATTCCTTTGTAGACCATTTTATCTAGGCCTCTTCAAGCATCTAGTGAATGTTGGTCAGAGAGGTTGTTACAGGACAGCTCTGGAGTTCTGTAAACTGCTCCTGAGGTAATATCTCTATCCGTGTTCCTGTAAATCTATGACTCCAAGTGATATGCTAGCTAAACGTTTTTTTTATTAAATCAGAGAGATTAATTTCCTTCACAAATGCATTTATTGATGAAAGCTTAAATGAAATGAAGTATCTATTCCAAATTGAAAAAAATTCAAAAGATTCTTTGGGTTTTTTGTTTTGATTTTGCTTGATTTTGTTTTCCTTTATTGGAATTAAAATTGTCAGATGAATGCTTTTTTTTTTAGCTTTGACCCAGATAATGACCCTATGTGTGTCCTACTTATGATTGACTTTTATGCACTGAGAGCATCAGAGTATTCCTTCCTGATCCGGATGTTCCAAGAATGGGAGGTAAAAACACTGTCATGGGGAATGAAGATTTGTTTATAGTGTTTTGAATTTTTTACTTTGTATGTCTGATATACATATATTTTCATTCATGTAAACAAGGCACAATTTTCATTGTTGTTATTTGTTAGCACAATTTTCATTGTTGTTATTTGTTACTTTTTGAATAGGTAAACAAGATTTCATCAAATATGAAGTTCATTTTAAAAATAAACCTAATTAATACCGTATGATTAACCATCATCCAGCGCATGATTTACATTGATGTTTGTTTCCTTTTTATTCTCATTTCTTTTATTTTTTATATCATAGGATCACAGAAACCTGTCTCAGTTACCAAACTTTGCTTTTTCTGTGCCATTAGCCATGTTTCTTCAAGAAGAAAAAAATGAGTCAGGGGACACAACTGAGGCAGATGAAAAGGTAGTTGGTGCAGGGTTATTTCAACCTATTCACCATGGTTGTTACAGGGTGAATTTCAAACAGGGCTATTTTAAATTATCCTTCTTTAAACTGAACTGTGATGTTGCAAATCAAAGAAAGGAAAGATTTTAACAAGTTAGAATGGGCAACAATGAATAAAAGATTGTCTTATTTATAGTGATCACATGTTTATACTAAGAAAAAGCCTCAGCTGCCTTTCAATTTTAACCTTATGGTGAGCTTTACAGTCCTGCTGAACGCATACACTGAACATAAATAATGTAAGAAACCAATATTAGGGTTCTCTTCTTGAATTTAATACAAGTGAGACTTACCAATGGTTTTCTCAAATGTTATATTTTATCTAGCCTATTAATACGCTGCGTTCTCACTTGTTATGATGATTTTTCATACTGAAGCTTCAGCAAGCTCTGATCATGTTTCCTGGACTGTTGATGCCCCTCCTGGATAAATGCAGCATCAACCCTGACAGTGAGGTTTCAAGTCATGCATACTTTGGGGATAAAATGCAGTACAGGTATGTTGTCCAATTCATTAGTACAGTGTAAAGTGTTTATATATAAAGTTGTTGTAAACTGGAATGTATTGTTAAAAGAATTTACATATCAAAGCTGATTCAATTGTGGAATCTAGTGCTTTTGATTTTAAATTTAACATTTCTATCTTTCAAAAATCATGCAGCAACTTACATTTTCTGTTGCACATATTTTGACTTTTGTCAGGGTTGCAAACACTCATTTCAAATCCTACATTTACTCATAACAGAGTGTTTGAAAAAATTGAGAGAGGAAGCTGTAATTATTGTTTGATTGGCTTTTTCAGTCAGACTGCTGCTCTCAAGCAGCTGATTGGCTTATACATTGGTCGATGCCACGCCTGTTGGAAACAGCCAGAGGTTGTACAATGGCTTGAGAGGAATGTCAAGGAGGTGATGAAGAGAGTTGATAGAAAAGACAGCTTTGTAGAAGAATGCAGTAAAAAGTAGGCTCGACTTCAGAGATTATCAATTTTAATATCAGTTCAAAGTCATGTATATTTCTGCTGGAAGTTCTCTCTGTTTTGAAATTTAACAAATGTTTTATGAAATCTGGATTTTAACATCAATTTGTATAATAGTAATTTTTTGAAAACATTTCTAGAGTTAATAGTTTTCTTTGGTGTTTTGGTAAAACAGCATTATCTTCTTAAGCCATTATACATATATAGATCAAAGAATACTCAATTCTATTTGAAGGAGACAAGTAAGATACCAAGGAACACCCCGCAATATTTTACGACACATCCTCATCTCAGAGATCAAGGACGCCACTACAGCACTTCCTCCGGTAAGAGCCCTGTGATGATACAGTGATCGTATACACCTTGGATAACTATTGTAAATTTCATCTAAAGCACTGTAAACAAATAAAATGGAGCATTTGCATGTAGCAACGCCTCAGTTTGCTGAGGTATGAAAGGGAGTCTAAACCTTGCTGATACCATATACTTATCACTTACTGATGTTGTTGCAGTTAGTCTTCAATAATGATATTTTCAAGAAATTTCCTGTCTATAAAATTATCTTTTAGCGATGCAGATAATTGTAGATAATGTACAAAAATGAGCCCCTTTGAATACAATGTCTCAATCCAAAGTCTGGTGTTGACATGCTCTCTCCTCATGGAAGAGGAATGTATTATGGCCATGGTTTGCAATGATGTAATTTAAAGAATTCCACAATATTGTAACTACATGTATTCTTGTATACTAAGTACCCTGATATTATAGCTATAGTGTTATGTAAATGTAACAATGAGCCAGCAGTGATCAAAGATTTTCATTCTGTAGGATGTAGCTAACACCACCGTACTCAGTTATGATCCTCTCCCCCCACTGGACTCCATTGCTGCTTACCAGCGACCAGACAGGTACCAAAATTCAAAATGCTTACAAATCAAACTTTAGTGTGTCTCTAGCTAGATTATGAAGGTTATCATAATAAATACATTCATTAGATAAAGAGTAATCATACGAAGACTATTTTCCATATTTATCCCTATAGTGTACCTTAATACTGCGTTTTTATACATGTATTATCATTCCCATAATTAATGTCTATTCTTTTATTCTTTAGGCAACGAACACCTCAAGAAGGAAACACACTTGCTTTGTTTTTGAGATCTCTTTTGCCAAACTTTAATCCAAATGTAAGTACTTGAATGACAGTAAAAATAACAACAATCTTCTGCAAATTACTGATATACAAAGCAATACTGAATAATAAGTGGTATTTAAATATTAAATGCTTTTACCAATATATTTTTATTTTGCTTTTGAATTTAAATTTGTGCTGTATGACAGATTTTTTGCAATTAAATGACTGATTCATTAGTACATGTAAAATGACCAGAAAAATAGAATATTTCTATTAAAAGATACTTTGGACAAATTAAAAATAGTTCACCTTCAATTATATCTGTTCATGATAATTATAATCAATACATTTACTGAAATAGATTAATCAGCCCCTGTAATTCACCTAACGACGTACATGTTCTCTACATACTGTTGAAGCACATATTTTTGTTGGGTTAAAATTTCGTTGTTTTTAAACCAAATACACCTTCATTGGCATTTAATTTCATCATATTGTAATCCTTAAAATGTATCATGTATCAACTCAGTATTCATAAACACTTAGGTTAAAAATGTCATGGATTTAATTCCGTTGATTATTACTGCTATGGAAATAACAAAATGAAATCCTCAACTAATATTTCTTCTTCAACAGTATTATGATATTGCATTTAGATAAAAATATGTAGTACATAACAATTTCATTGTACGTATGAAATACATTGAAGGATCCCCCTGCCAGGAATGAGGGAGCTGTGGGGGGTGAGGAAGGGAACAACCTGAGGCAGGGAGTCAATGTGTTGATGGGGGCAATGAGGGACCTACTGGCCAACATCCGACCGATCGACCCACCTGTGGAGAACCAGGGAGAAGAGGATCAAGAGGAGAGGGAGGAGGGGGAGTGGGACTGACATCACAGGGTCAGGGGTCAGGAAGAGGGGTCAGAGGATCAGGGACTGACATTACTGGGTGAGGGAGAGTGGGTCAAGGGTCAGTCTTTTGAGAAATACAGACAATTGGATCTAACAAAAAGTAATGAAGTGCATCTATTGAATTGGCATTGGGTATCTTCATTTGAATAAACGATGGTTTTTTTGTTGTATTATGTTAACTAAATATTGTTGGTTTTTGTCTGTGGTCCATAATTATAATACACAAATGTGCATTTAGACATTTAAAAAAAATGTTACATGCCAAGAAATGTTTTCAGAAGTAAGATCTGACCTATACAATGTATATTGATATGTTAAAAATATCTGATACACATGCTCATTCTGTGTACTGTTACATGTTTTTCAAAAAAATTCATTTTTGTTTTTGAGGGTACACTGTACAAATTCTGGAAATTCTTACCTAACTACTGAGAAAACTGTTAAGTTTTACAAGAGGCCAAATGCATAAGTCTTTCAAACATTTTAACAGTTATAATAAACTGCAGAATTTGTTAAATTTTAACATGCAAACAAAATAAACGAAATACAGAAGTTTTGTCATCTTACTGTCATTATTTTATACTGTAAGTCTATATAAAAAACTGTTGCGAATTACGATAAAATGAATTAATGGAATTTATGTTAATCATATTATTGTCGCTAGAATGGAAGAACTGTTTTAACGTGAACCATAATTTTTCAATTCTTCAGAGTCAAATGTATACCGGTACATGTAAAACACACTTATAGCAAACACATAATGAATTTACGCTTATACTTAAGTGATTTTCATTCCCCGTTGATTCTAAACATATGGTAAAGCTGACGGATATAACTAATTACGTTTGGAAGCAAATAAACGTGTTTTACTGTATATGGTGTATTTTTCATAATCAACATTTTTGGAAATTTCTTCACTTCATTTGAACTACTTATGGGTGGATATAGTTAAACAATTGTAGTCTATTGCGTCACAAAGATAACGTGTCCCAATTATTTCACTCGGAAAAAATGTAAACGCAAATAAATCCAAATAGATCACGTGATTTGATTTTGGGATTATCAACAACAATAAGATATTTACATATAAGACAGTGAAATACAGGGATATGTATTGAATTGGATAAAAAATACCGTAAGAGCAAAAGGACAGAAGAGACAAGATATAAAAACCAGAATTTAAAATGTATTGACTCATGTGAATGTTGTTTCTTCTCATGCACAGTGTTGAAAACGTTATGTCTTTCAAAAAAAAAAAAGTTGATTAATGTAAGTAAATTACGATGAAAGTAGGCGGATACCGGAGTCCACACTCGGTAAAAAGTTTTATTTTGATACACATTTAACAACATATTTTTTTTTTAAAAATGTCTCATTCATATATTAAAAAATTAGGTTAAATACGCTTATTCCTTTATTGTTTGATTTTGTCATTTGGCCATCACCTGATAAACGTTCTCTCCTTACTAATATTATTTGTGCCATGAACTGAAAAAATGCGATATCAATTGCCGCTAAAAAGCCAAATTAATTTTGAAGTTTATTTTAAATAACGAAACTAAATTTCTTCAACCAAACCTGAACTTCTACTTCAAATAGTTATTAATGTAATTTACTATCCTTTCACGTGAATTTCGGGCAGAGCTTTCTTTTGCAGTCTGTAATTAGTTGAATATACCGGGGTTGGTGTCCTAGCAATCAACACACGGGGAGGCTGGACAACGCATGGCGGGAAATCCACACAATGCGAGCAGGCACATTTGTCAGCGGACGACTCACTACGTTGTCCCGAACTTTTATTGTCACCAAATTCAGGCTTTTTGGTTTTACCCCTTTTTACGGCTTTTTCATTGACAAGGTTCTGATGTTTTTGGATTGCAGGGAATGTGTATCGTAATCGGGAATATTGTCGGGGAACTCTCTTCAAAGTACCGCCTCCCAGCTCGGACACGTACTTTTCTACAATATAGGGACGCTTTACTGAATTAGATTGTAGGTGGTTCCTGGACCACTTGGAATCAATCCGCCGTATCTCCAATGGTTCCAATGTGATGCGGCGTAAATCCTCCCGACCGCGATGATAAGTCTGTGTTTGACACAGAATCAGTTCAGCCCGCAGTAGAGCCATGTTGTTTCTGAGTGTGGCCTCTTGTTCCTGCACCCGCCTGTATTCTTTCAGGAGTCCATAGTATTTCTGTTCCATCTCTTGCTGAACGATGCCCTCGCATCGCGGCTTCCTCTCGGCATTTGGTATCTTTTTTGCTTGTTTCTTGCGCTCACACTCGCATTTCTTCTGGGAAGTGTAACAAACGGGATCACTCTTTGAGGCACGCATTGTTTACTGTGACATTCCTATTAAAAAGTTCTAAATAATCATCTATACAAGGATTTTTTTTATGATAAACTATAAAATGCGAACTGTTACTTACTTACTCATTGTGTTACTACGTCCAATTCTTTATGACGTCAGACTATTGTGACGTAAAAATATGGATCTCGTTCGCTCACTTGACTTCATGTACAAGTAAGCAGCGATATAGTTTGATACTAGTGTGACTGTAGTCTAAAAATTTGAGTTTAACCATAACAGAATAAAAGTCGCTCATTAAAATGTAAAGGTCCCCGCTCAATTCAATTTCCGGCGTCATTTCCTTTTAATTTAAACCGACTAAGCATTAATTTGTTCAGAAGATGTACATAACATTTAAATGGTCATGTGTTTATTTACTTTGGAGTATTTGACCACCGCGGTGTATATTCTGACACGGTATACATGTATTTTGATGAAAACTAAGCACGGGGTATGGAAATTCACCGGGATTTGCAAATGTAGTGAATGATTATGTTATATAGTCATGGAAAATTAATGGATCCGCGCTTATAATTTTTCGAAGTACATGTACAATTGAATTAAAGGGGCATGGTCACAATTTTGGTCAAATTCTATTTTCTGTTTTTTTAATTTCTTTAGGAATGCATTTCTAGTTATCAAATGAAAGAAGATGGGGATCAAGATAGCGCAAATTCCCATTTGGTTTAGTCGTAAAATACAATTTCAAATTTAATTTTTTCCAACTAAATATACTTGATAATGCTAATATACAAGTTTACACAAGCACAATTTCTAACTATATTCAATTTTGAATATTTTAACAGACGATAAAGGAAAGAAATAAATTCTAAAGTTTTGGTGGTATCGAACCCGCAACCTGAAAACCCGTTATATAATGTTACTTAATGTCTGGTGCTCTAACCACTGAGCCATTTCAGTCACAAAAACTTCATTGTTAAATGCTATATGCGACTTAAACCACGAAATTACGGACTTTTAGTATTTTTCTAAACCGTTCAACTGTTAGAAAACAAAATGACATTTTTAAAGTATAGAGGGTGTTCTCTCCACGTTTTTGTTGATTGAAATCGATCTGATTTCCTTAATATTGAGCTCAGACCCACTCAATAAAAGAAAAGACATTGAAGTTTTAATATAAATGGCACCATTTGGCGGTTCTGACACACTAACGCCAGTTTAAATCAACCTATTTCAAATATCTAACATATTTAAGGGTTATAAATCGATGTTATGATAAAGATTTGTTTTCAATAATTTAGAAAATAATAATAAGATTTTTTGATATTTTAATTTTATAGTATCTTATCGATCCTCATATAGGCAGTTTACACGCCTTATTCATTCATCTTCTTTGAGAGCCAGTCGTTGTTATAAGCAAGATACAGGGCTAACAATACTTTGTCATGTAAACAAGGGGCGTGCCCTGTTTTTGTTTACATAGTTCTATATAACAGTAAAAAATCTTTTTTTTCAAGCTGATTTGTCTATCTGCTATACATTTGAAGCATAAATAAACAGTTTCTAACGTTTAATGCATTCATTTTAGGTCTAAAACCTGAATTTTCACTTCAACATTCAAAATTTTAACAAAAGCTATGTTTACATTGCAAAAAATTGAAAGCTCTGTAACTCGCTTAATATTGGTTGCCTATGAAATTGAGTACCTTACTGAAGCATTGTAAGCATAAAAATCGGAAAAATAATTTTTGACCAAAATCGTGACCATGCCCCTTTTTTATACTAGTACCCGTTGCTCACTGTTGCTTGTTGAAGCTAAGAGCAAATCCTTGGAAATTGCTCACGTATAAACTCATACACTACTCTACTTGCGTGGATATAGGGGTCCGTGGATAATTCTGTTTGCCGTGGGGATGGGTGTTTGGATGCCTGTTTTCGGTAACTTTCAGAAGTTTGCATTTTTCAGGGGCGGACCTCCTGAAATCCCTCCCCCTTTTCCCAATCCTAGGCCCTCGCATTGTTTAGACTTTATAAACTTAACCTCATTTGTATGATTAAGGATACTAAAAAAAATAAAGAAGAAAGAAGCAAACCGGGCGTGTGTTTGGATGACTGAATGGACTACTTTAACCAGTACACATTAACCATTTTAATGACTTTTGCTGAACAGCAAAATTTAAATAAATAACTTCATATTTAAAATAAAACAAAGACGTAAATGCTCACCATACAAAAGTTACATAGATCAGAGACACTATGTTTCTGCACAGATGCTCAATCATGCAAAAGTTAATTGCGCAGACACGTAAATGCTCGATCATATAAAACTCTCGCGATGTTAATGAAATTCTTATTAAAGATGATGTTCTGCTGAAAGTGGCCTAATTTTGGACAATTTGATTGCACCCATGAGAAAAAGCTTATCAGCATTTTTTCACAAAAACAGAAATTATGTAATAAACATTATGACGTTACGTCATATAACATCGTTAAAAAGTGAAAAACATGTAGTCGTAATTTTTAACACGTGTAGTATTTATACCTCATTTTTAATTAATGTTCACATCATTTCAAGTGATAGTGCTTGGTTAAACAAGCAAAATCAGACAAATATCATCATTTTTAAAGAGCGTTGACGGTTTATAAATGTAACATTTAAAGGGATGGTGCAGGGACAATAGACTTTCTTCTTATGGCACAGGGACTAGAAATATATTTGGATGTACAAGCTCAAAGAAACAAACTATGAATTCATATAAAAGAGATCAAAATGTAATAATGAGACTGTTTCCTCTTGAAATTTTGCAAAATAATGGCAATTTTTGTATCAATACACATACCGGTATGTAAGTAAGTACCGGTATAATATAAGATATAATTATGTGTCTGTGTTTCAACTTATGAAAAAACTAGCAAGATATAATATTTTAGATAAAAATATTTCCACTTCCAAACAATAGCACTTTATTTCCACATCTTAAGAAAGACAATAATATAACATTATATAAATAATAAATTTACAGTGCATTGTTTCAATTTCTGATTCAACAAAACTGCAGACCACTAAGTCTCTTCCAATACTACCCTTTTTCTTTTCCTATGGTTTTTCACCATTTCTGATGTTTTAAGTTTTTCAGTTTTTCTTGTTTCCCAACACTGAAAATCATTAAGAGCTTGTTGTCCTTCCTTGAACAAAATTCTCTCTGATTCATCCAGTTTCTCCACAAGCTTTGATGTGTCTTCATTGAAACAATTTTGTGAACTGTCCATAATTTTTCTTAATCGTCCTTGAAAAGTCTTTAAAAAAAAAAGACAAAAATAAGTAACACCTAAAAACTTCAAGTCCTTAGATCCAGATGAATGATAGAATGAGAATAAAAATATACCTGTAATAGTGATTTTGCAACATCAGGTGTTTCTGGAAGCTCGAATTGAAGAAGCTGACTTCCATAGTTATAAAAGTAGGGGCCTAGTTTGTGTAGATCAACCATGGTTGGGTCTGCTGAGAAGATCTCTCGATAGCCTTCCTTGTACTGTTTGGGAAGGTCTACACTGACAATGTGTCGTTTTCGACTACAGAGTGCTCGCGCCATCCAAAATGGCAATTCCAACTTGGTTCCTGGCTGGAGATGTTCAGATTCTGAACTGCTGTCAAGGTAACCTGTTATAAGAAAGAGACAAGATATGCCAATCAAAACAATTATGAATCTATGTTACAAATAAGACTATGTATCTATAAGTGATAATATTCTTTATCCACTATAGTATAAGAAAATAAGACCTGTACAATGATTAACTAATTATATTTTGTTGCTAAATTATAGCATCACTTCCTAATGAGTGTTCTGACATTTTTCTATAAATCAGCAGCTATTCTCAATTGCTTTTCTATACCTTCGCTAGTAAATGTTTTCTGATGTGGTATCCTCCTCATAATTTATTCATAGAAATTCATCATTTATAAATAGAGTAGCGAATCAGAAACTTTTGGCTAGCAATAAGCGAAGATGGTCTTTATTCTATTCAGTTCAATTTTTTGACAAAAACATGTGGCAAAAGTCATACTTACAGTATACAAATATAATTAGTAATGCATAGCCCCTTAACTCCGTCACTACCCTAACTCCCTCATTTTCGGGAAACTCCTCGCCGTTTGAAATCAAGTGCGATTATGACGTCATTTTTTGCATGTCAAAAATCTTCAATCAAACGCCAACAATTGACAACGGTTAAATTTAAGAATGTGTTCAAACAGAACAAAATTTATTACACCATGTTCATTTTTTACAACAACAATTGCATGAAATCAGCTAACACTTTTTCACGGGTGCTCTAAAATAACGATATTTCTGACATGCGGGCCCATTGATTTACGGTGGTCATTCATTTTAAAAGAGGTCAAAATGAAGCATTTCACATGTAATTTATTTTTTATTAAAGTTATTAATACATTTTTTTCAGTCCGCAATAGCGTGTATGCACTACACTTGATGATAACGTCAAATCGTTCATGCCATAATTTTTGCCTTATACAGGGTTATAGATATATATACGGTATGTCGGTATTTAGAATATGCTACATTTATTAAAAATGTAATAAATTTATAAATAATATAACATAATTATTGATATGATATATTTAAAATATGTGAGGACAGTAATCAAACGGCATCCATAAATTCTCTTATGTTAAATTTATAGTATCACGAATATACAATAGAACGATAAAACATTGTTTAGCTGTGTGTTTGACTCGACTTACCTAGTCGGTAGATTGGCATCTCTACTTTGCATGGTAGTCTCTGTTGAGTTGATAAGATATCATTTATATCAAAGTAGTTAGAACCATCTATTGACATGATTGATTTCGCTACGATCAAATGTTCCGCCAATTGGTTATGTATTTTTGTAACTTCGAACCCGATGCTTTTATATACAAAAGGGCAAAATCATCTCACGGTATGTAGAAACATTCCCGTTTCCCGTTGGAATGTGTCATTTATAATTACACGTAGGTTTATGAACTGTTATACATGCATAGGCGTCGGAACCGGGGGGGGGGGGTTGGGGGTTGGGTTAGCCCCCCCCCCCCCACACTTTTTCTGCAAATGTAGACCTAACTATTAGGCACATAGCATCAGAGAGGGTTTAGCCCCCCCCCCCCCCCCCCCCCCCACACACACACACTTTTTATCGCCGGAAATATAGTTGTTCCTAAATTAGCGTTGAAAGATTGAGAAAGTTGGAGTAATAGGCCTACCCCCCCCCCCCTCCCCCCGGATTAGGATTTTCATGATTTTGGGGAATAGTTTTTTTTTCGCAATATACCTGAGGATTAGTTTAGCCCCCCCCTTTCAATTTGCTTCCGACGCCAGTGACATGTTATTACAAATGTCTGTTCACATACCAGTATAATCCTTTTTTATATATGTATGTTTTCTAGATACAAGAATTAAGACGAAGAGTTGCAAATGAAATTCAATTTGGTGATTTAGAAAATGGAGAATGCCAAGCAGAAACGACGAAGGGGTCTTTTATGATTTATATTTTAAAAAAAAACATTCTGTCGAAAATGGAAGATTTTAATTCAGAACTATAGCTTACGAATTAGGAACTTTTTAAAGTTACATCAAGAAAAAACTAAAGCTTTTATCTGAAAATTATTAAAACTCTCTCTCTCTCTCTCTCTCTCTCTCTCTCTCTCTCTCTCTCTCTCTCTCTCTCTCTCTCTCTCTCTCTCTCTCTCTCTCTCTGCAAGCACCCATAACATTCTATGAAGGGTATCCGGGTAGCTGCTAATCATCAAATCTAACACCCATCCGATCGATCACAAAATAAACTTAATAAATAAAATCAATTTACTTTTTAAAGCCATAAACAGTTTTTTTAAGTGAAAGCAAACCAACAGTGTTTGAGCGTTAGAATTTCAGCATTTTTTTTTCTTGAAGAATCTTTTCTTTTCTAAATCTTTATAGAGGTTTTTATAATAAGCAATGTCTGTGATAGTTTTGTTATCATCCACAAACCCATCGGCCTCTAGTCTTTACAAATCTACGGGTATGAATTTAGGCATTTGGTAGTAATGATCAAGTATTCAATTTTTAGGCCACACCAATATAATTCAAGTTCTTGTTCGTTGGAAATCCGTTGAGCAAATTAAGGTACGAGCGGGCGAGCTATTAACTGTTAAATAATAAAATTATTATTTTATGTATCAAAAATTTTTAGGCGTACATAAATGAATTTATGAGGACGGTTATATTTTTTCAACTTGTTTCTGATTTATAGATTAAAACTATTTAGAATACGAAAATAGAGCGGATGTAGAACAGAGCAGAAAACAAACATCACAGAATCTCCTGGATGCGGGAAATTAATGACTTTGTAAAGTTTTATTTAAATACGAGCGTGCGGGGTCCGACGAACAAGGAATTATACTGGTGTGGCCTTTAAAAGTGCCATTGTTCTGACAACTTTGTACTATATTGCTCTTTTCCCCTCGGGATCGGGAAGCGTTAAAATATTTAGAAGTACACAGAACCACGTGAATTCGTGAAACAGTTTCAGAACTTGACAGACCGTCTGGACCCTGGCGACAGAGAATTCAGTTAAATTTATTTATTGTTTGCGGGTAAGTTAATAGAATCACATTGTGGGTGAGCAAGTATTTTACAATAATCAGTTTGTCATCTGATACATCGATCTAGAGAAGTCTGTATGATAAATTTAACCCCGTTGTGGTCAAACAACATTGTTGTCAAAAGCAAAACACAAAATGCAACGTCAGTATGCTTTTCTCCGAGATAATGACACTCAGTAGATCGACCTCATAAACATGATCAAAGCACATGACCTATACATTTGACAACATTATATCCCTCATCCCTTCTTATGCCTACTGGTACATTGTATAAAAATTCAAGGTGGCATGAGTGTATCACAGATGTACCGGTTTAACATTTTTATATACCGATAGCTCAAAGCAATGGATCTAAGGCAATGTATTCTGTCTATGGTTGTAACTTCTTTGTTCTGATAAATATTCACTAGTTTTGTCATTCTCAAAGACTGCCTATGGTATGATAATGATATCACGATGTCTTAGAACTAGATGAAACAATATACTATATTCTGTCTTAAGTTTCTGCTTCCACCACTTTTTGCTTAGTATTTTGATAATCAAAAATACCTTTGTGCCAAAACTATGTTCATCCACTAGAATGAAAAAAGTCCAGATTATCTGTTATGAAAGGCCCCCTCTACCGCTTCATGTTTCAATACACTACCGGAAATAGAAAGTATATGTGGATTTTGCATTGCAAACGACATGAAAAGTACCCAGATGATAACATTGAAAAACTGTGCAAGGTGTCACGAGTATTTCTGAAGAGAAGATGTAAACATTTCCCATTATAAATCTCTGTAAGAAGTTTTTTTTACATGTATCAAATTCAATTGTACTTCTTTAAAGGTATCTGTATGGTAAATATTAAGATGTTAACTTTGTAATTTATACTTGACAAACTTTAGTCGTCTATACTGGTCATCTAAGTTTTGGGTAAATTGCATGTTCTTATAATTCTGACAGGTACCGTATAAAGAGTTATTTTTGCCCCATGTTTTTCTCTCCCATCTACATTTGCAAACGGATTCACTCAGTTTTAAATCTGCCCAAACACAGTTGTGTTAAAAGAGAAATTGTTTGAAACTTTTGAATTTGCCTAGTCATGAATTCCCTGCTGACAATGAGTGCCAAAGGGGCATAAATAAAAAACCAAACCCCAAAAATGAGGGTGAACAAGACAAACCAATAATTTGTCTGAATCCAAGTTGAAAAAATTTAACACAGACCTCAGCTCCAATCCACTTTAATTAATTAGGCTAAAAATAACAAAAGAAGTAAGAAAGACAACTCTGTTGGTCTTGTGATTTCCTCTATCAATAAACTCATTTTGAAGAGAACTGAGATTTATAGTTTTCTTTAAGAAATTGAAAGACAACATATCAAAGTGCTGGTTGTTTTTATCAGAATTTTTCATAGTACAATATTTTTCGTTCATTTGAAGTATGATATTGTTAAGATTTGCTGCATCATGATTTAATTCTGTCCATGCTTTTCATGACATCCTTCCTGCAGGCTTATTTTTCAAAGTTTATATATAAGTACAGTTTTGAGGAATGCCACTTAATCTTATTTTATGTAGTCATCTTGATTTACATTGATGTGACTGTCTTTTGTCAATATTATCACTGGGAAGAAATAACAAAATCTTATGTTTTCAGGTACAAGACAACAATATTAGGGTCATTGCTCTATACAGTTCCCAACTCTGAGAGTGCACAGTTTAAAAACAAAAGAGTCAGTTTTTCACAACTCAACCAATTTTAACCAAACTTGACACAACAAATTACATATTCTAGGTTAAAGGGCTGGGTATGTAAAAATAAATGATTCCTGTCCTATTCAGATTGACTGTTGCAAAATTGCATTAAAGCTTATGCATGTTTCCATAACTTAAATTTACAGATTAATGTAACTGGAATAAGTTACTGGTAGTATTTAGTTTGTAAATACCTGGTATATGCAAGTCATAAGGCAACTATCCTATTTAGAATTTTGTTCTAAGCTGTATGTGTTTGTTTTGTTGTCCTTGCTACACTTTTATTAAAGATTGTACTTTTGATTAAATATTGAGTTGTCTTAAGATTTCAATTTGATTGACTCATAACTGAAGAGAGGATTTATTTTCCTCTTTTTGCTTATGAAGATTATTAACAAATGTAGTTGTAAAAACAAAATTAATTCTGATTGATATATAACAGTAACAGATTTTGAAAATTGATACAGAGTTTGTTTGATGTGTGCTAAGCTTACTTAAAAAAGAAATTAATGGATTTTCTGAAAGGAGATTTAGGATGTAAGAATAAAGTTCTTGTTCTGAGTTACAGGTGAATGTTATCTTCTAGCTTTTAAATTAAAAGGCTGTCACATAAAACCCAGAGCAGCCATTAATAACAGAGTCAGGGGGGACCAGTTTCTCAGTATTTTCAAACACTTTCTGGAAGGAGGCAATTTTATTTCTTGAATTTATCAACCATTTTATTACCTTTGAAAATTGGTTACATTTTGAATGCATTACGGGCTCGTTTGCACCCTCGCTAAGAGTCTTTTGAATGAGTAATCTCTTGATAAACACAACACATTGCATGTTAGACTGATTTACTACAAAACGACAGACTCGCAAAGGTTCGCTAAATCTTATCCAGGAAATTGACAACAATGTAGCCGTGAATAATGAATTCTAATAAACTTTTTCTGTGTATTCTCGAGGCATAGTAGAAAGCTATTCATTTGGCCTATGCTCCAGAGGATTTTGCTTGTAAACTCCAAGTGTTAGAAGACATTAAAACACCAGGTACGGTGTAAAATGTGTATTTGATTATTCAGGTGACAGAGTGAGTCATCTTCCAATTATTTTCAGCACACAGGTATCATTGACATAAAAGTTCATCTGTGAATGAACCTGTAGAAATCGTCCCCTGTGATGTAGACTCGGGTTCCAGGAGGGTGCGCTGAGTAGAACCTTTCATGTTGTTTGTAAGGACTTAAAGACTCATTCCCGAGATTGATTGATACCAAGTGATACTGAAACCCCTGGGTAAACATACTGGTAGTGTCGATACAATTCCCTCCGATACTCTACCCACTCTTTGAATCCTTGTCATGTATCCTTATTTTCTTAGAGAGGGTGCTTGAATTTGTCATGGCATTTAAAAATTCCTTTGACATTGATTTATTAGAAATGCAAGTTTCTTTCAAATTAATGCATGCATGTTTGATTGCAAACAAATTTACAACAGCTTGCATATCAAGGGTTATTCAGGCAAGGGCGCTACGTAAAAGTACATCATTTAAACATATTTGACCAGTGCTAACACAATTTTTACAATTCAGAGACATTTTTGTTTCCTTCTGTTGTAATTTTGGAATAGAATTCAGGTTTTGCTCCAATATATTAATTTCTCACGCTTACTGGAGTTAAATTGAGTACCTTATCTCTAAATTTTATTGAGTATTTTTGATAAGATGAAGACAATCATGCATGCTCTTGTAATCTTAATTTCCAGTCAATGAACATGCAATACCTTGATTCTCCTTGTTTAATTAGACTTCATGAATTATAATTGAGCAAACTAAAGCCAAGTACGTTAATTGTTATCTTCCTGCAAGTCTGATGGCTTCCTACTAGTCTGCACTTCATTACCTTAGCATGCACATGTACGTGCACAGGGGCAGCCAAGGGATATTGTTAGAAACCACTAAGCACAGGTCAGTCAGTGCTGATTCATATTCAAAATGATATGAGAAAAAAAAATGCCACTTCCTGGGGCTGTGATGGACATTTTAACTGAAAAGAACAACTTTTCCATTTGAAAGGAATTTTAGTTGTAATCTAATGTGAGGAGATGACATGACATAATTATCATGCATAATTAGCAAGAGAATGTCTTTGAAGTGCAAATGTCGCTGTAGATATAATCATCACAGGTCACTTTAACGTGGGGGCTATGAATTTGAATGTTGTAATTCTGCTTTGAAATCATAGTTGTCACCTAATGATTGACAAATTGACAGATATGTGTTAATAAGAATCCATCTCAGTTCATTTCATTGTATATTAGCTGTAGCTTTAAGAACCTCAGGTAAATTACATTTAACTTAAAATTATTTACTGGAGTTTAAAAAAAATATTTAGATTTAGTTTGATTGCTGAAGAACAGAAGAATTACAGTTGAATTTGGCAGAGGTACAGAATCAACATTGGTGTATCAGCTATAACCTGGCTCCACCTGTACGGAAACTTGTATATGCACCTTACCTCCAATTGAACCACTTCACTTAATGGAAAAAAGTTGAAAAGAGAATGTCATTCTGTACAAGCCATTGTATTGTTGCATATATTCACACTTTAAAAAAGTTCAGTAGGTACTTATATGCATATCTTTATCTTGGATCAGAATCAAGTAGAAGTTATGTCATAAAGGACAGACTGTTACAAGACTCTGAGTCACATCTAGGCTGTCTACCTGTCAATCTATTATCTCAGAGAGAGAGAGAGAGAGAGAGAGAGAGAGAGAGAGAGAGAGAGAGAGAGAGAGAGAGAGAGAGAGAGAGAGAGAGAATGTTTTGTTAATATGAACCATTAGGTATGAAAAAGATTAGAATATTCATGTACATGTAACATGCATTCTTTAAGTTGGTAAATATAATGTTGAGTTCATGATTATTAAAAGTATCTTTCAGAATAATTATTTAAGATTTGAACTGAGTGGAAGCAAATCATTACATACAAGTAGAACTAATCAATTTGAGTGTTAAACATGTCTTTAGTTGTTATTAACTTCTGGAGTTTAAGAATTACATCCTGATTTTGGTGGTGCCTGTATGTAAGAGAGAGAGAGAGAGAGAGAGAGAGAGAGAGAGAGAGAGAGAGAGAGAGAGAGAATAATTAAGAGCATTAATGGTGATTTTTTATGGTATGTGGTTAAAAATCATCAGTTTTCTGTCTGCAAAACAATGAACAATGGTTGTTCTTGTAATCAAGCTGAGTTTGTGGGGTAAAGCAGCGAATAAAAATAGGTCCTCTGGAAGCTGAAGAAAAACGGTTTCTGGTTTAAAAAAAAACCCAGCAGCAACAAAGCGGGTAATTAGTCATCAGAGATTGTTGGAAATATTACATAACAACAAAAATATCTTGTTCTGACGAAAACAGGCGTACAAACGCTATGTATTATATTTAATGCCCCAAAATATTTGTTTTACGGCCATATTTATCAGAGGAAATTCTATAGTTTTCCGCAACAAAGGTCCAAGTTTAATGGAGCAAAATTCTATGTCGGTGTTTTATTTACAAATTATTTCTGTCGTTTCGAATTATTGCCCAGCTGGAGGTCATTTTTTTTCTCTTCTACCTTTCTCAAATTCTCTAAACAGTGTAAAGAAAATAATGGACTCCAAACACAGCCCTGTGAGAGATGGGAGAATAGCGGTCTCTGTCCGGTACCGAGGGGTCCGAGCCGGGCGGCCATTGTTACCCTGTCGGGTGTTCTGATTTATGACTAATTACATTATTAAATTTTTATGACTTGTCAATCCGATTGCTACACAGATAAAGCTGGTTGTATCGGGGCGTTTTGTCTCTCTATGAGTTTTTATAATAAGATGTAATTCCTCAGTTTATCAAATGTCAGGCAACCGAAAATGCTTGAAGAAACACTCAATATAGGTTTTATTTAGTCAAGGAAAGACATGCATGTGTAGAAATGTTTGCGCCTTTTGTTTACCTAAATGTTGAATTTTCTTCCAAGTTTTTTACAGTCGTACAAACAGTTGATTAGACTTTGTAGTGTAATCGTATACGATTAGTTAGTTATCAGTTAGTTCCGCTGAACATCTCAATTTTGCACTCTTTGCAGTGTCTTGTAATGACCCGTGATCATCAGAACTAGTGTCTGAGAGAGAGAGAGAGAGAGAGAGAGAGAGATTCAACAATAAATCTGTAATAGCTTTTACTTCCATTTTGAAAGATTTTACATTTTTTGTAACACATGTATATCAATACTAAACATAAATTCATAAATAATACAAAATAAGCTGCATTTCATAAATTGTATTGTTCTAAGGAACGTCAGTTCTTATTCACAAAAAATAAAGTATCTTCTTGCAAGAGTTTGTACCACTGTTCAAGACTAAATAAATGAAGAAACAATGGGTTTTCTTCTTGAAGACTCTTCTGTGTCTATTGTTAATGGATACCAAAACAACGCAGTTTTGCTATAGCTTAAAACCACTTCAGACCAAATGAATTGTGTCACTGGTTTGCTTCTCTTTATGTCTAAATAACACGTTAAACTGCTGATGAACAAGAAATCTAGGTTTCTTGCTATCACAAGACAGGACATGCACACTGGTGTTTATCACAGTGTGCTTCGATTGAACATCCTATTTACACAAAAAGAACAGCTATACTTTCACCACATTGTCAGTTCTACAGGATGTCTGTTCAAACAGTCAGTTGTTCTGCTTTACTTCTCGAGAAACATTGCGTACCATAGCGAGCCTTTGTCCCCGTAAGCAACGATGATACGGGGAAGCTTGCCGTACATTTGCTCTCGCTGGATAATTTTTGACATATCTTTCACCGATAACTTCGAATTAAAAAGCATTGAATTGACTTTGTCATTTACGAATACTGCTGAAAATTGCGGTTTCCCAAAATAGTCTGCTTCGTCCAAATAAACTAGTTTCCTCTTGTACTTTGCGTTTCCGGTGACCAATTTATTGAGTCGCGACTGTGTGATGCCCTCGTATGACCGATAATCTTTCTGGGACTTCCTGTTCTCGTCCTCCTGAAGAATGAAGCTGACCAGACCGTCCACCCCGTTATACATCAACGATTGTGACGTCGGAATGTACCCTTCCTCTGCGTACAGCTCAATGAGCTTCTTGTATGACTGCGTGTAATGTTGTAGACCATATCGGATGACGGTCGAGTTCGAATAGGAGTTCTTGCGGAATACAGCCAGGAAGACGGAGCCACCGTGTGAGTGGGACATGTAGTTTTGTAAGTAGGTCAAGTTGAAGCCCGATTTTTCCAGATGCAGTTTGTGTTGCGTCAAAGTCGCTTCTGTAAGTCCAGGGGTGATAAGAACCTTATCAAATAGGGGTTTTTCTACTTTTTGGGCAATGACTACAAAATAGGTCTTCTTTTTATAAGAGAAACCATTTATCCATTTGATGTCGTAACGAAGCAGGGACAAAGCACGAGCATAGCCATGGAGATGATGTTCCTCAAGCTGATACTTAACAACTTGCTCAATTTTCCCATACTTTGTTTTAACGTCGGCCACATCGTCCAAAAATAAATTTTCATCGGACCAAGATTTTTCGGCTTTCACCAGATTGTGGATACTGCTTTTGGTAGGGTTAAACATTTGGCCAGTAAAGAAAGCGGCATATGCCGAAGGCATTCCCGGAGCAGCATTCGACTGTTGCGTGGCGGCGTCTTTAACAAGGGGTCCATGGTGGAAAAAGAGCAGATCATCCGTGAAGAATTCTCCCTCAATCCAGATTGACCCTCGGCTGTTAACGGTAAATGCAGCGCCGATCCAGCTGTTGCTATGCTGAACCGGGACTGCTGAGGGTTTCGCTATCAAAGAATTTAGGGATTTGTCGGACAAGATCTTGAAGTCTCCAGATCCATCCAAACAACGAGAAAATCTCATTATATCGTACATGTTAGATTCCCATCCTAAAGCGGGGCCGACAAATTCAGGGCTCACTTTCGCAACATCGCTCATAAGAGGTTCGTTGGTATCGCGAGTTTTGGCAAACACGTGTGGTCTACCAATTTTGGTGTACATCATTCCACACGGAATCATCACGTGCTTTTTGACGTACTCGTCATAATCAAAGTCCGTAATCATTTCAATGATTTGACCGAGAATGGAATAGCCAAGGTTTGACACTGCGGACTGGGTTCCGGGTGTGAAGTCAAGAGGTCTGGACATCATGAAGCGAATGACCTCGATCGGAGTTGTAAGTTCCGGAAGTTTCATTTCCGCTGTTATATTTTCAATGTTGTAGCCGTTTGCAAGGAGAGCGGAGTTGAGAAGCGGTTCCATCAGTTTGGATTTGGTGTAGTCCCAACCTCCCGTGTGACGTAATAGATGGTCGACGGTGATGTCATATAGCCGTTGATCGACAGTTGCTTCATCCCAAGGTTTGAATGCACTAAGTATACCACCTTTTCCAAAAACTTTCGCATTAAGGTCCAAGGAACCGTCTTCCACCAGTTTTAGTATGGTTACCGCTGTAAAGGCCTTGGAGAGGGAGCCTACCGGAATCAAATTGTGGACATAGATATCTTGATGTTCGTGGTTTTTGCCATAACCCTTAGCAAACGCTAATCTGTCCTCTATCATCACACCCACTTGTCCACCTTTGTATTCATTGTCTGAGATGAATTTCATAACAGATCTATCGAAGTCTGCGCTCGGCACAACTGCGGCTGGAATTAAAAAAAGATCATTATAAGATCATACCGTAGACATTTTCATCAAATTTATTATTGCATATTTGCAGTATTAGTTAGCCTTTGCCCCATGTAGCATTGTATTTTTTTATTGCAAATGTTTCCAAGCGAACGAATTACTATTATTTTCAAGAAAACAATTCTTAAAGGTTAAAGGCCAGAATAACCCATGTGCATGTATATCTATTCATATACTAGAAGTACATGATTTTAAATTTATTTCATATTTGCTTTGCAGAGAGATATCTAGCCATATAGTTTCACCGGAGAACAATAGATTTGTGAAGGTAGGCTTTTAAGAGTTAGAGACCCCGGCTTTAATTATTCTACAGTTTGCATTTGATACGGACTGAAGTCTTTCCTGAATAAGAAGTCGTCTGATACGATTGTTGTTCTACCTCCCATATGATTGTATCTAGCGTTGACTTTCAGCCGCCCTATGGAGAGACCTGTCTATTTACCGTATCGCAACGAAATGAGACGAACTCGACACTTAATGTTGGAAAAACATGTCAAATATTTCACCAGGTTTTAATACACTGCGTGTACCTTAACTGTTGGTAATTGTGGTGGCTAGCGTGGAAATTGACGGAGAAAATCCATTAAATGGGAATTTACAGTAACGTGAACCATGTAGACAAAATACCTGGTGTCCCGAAAAGTCAGAAATTTAAACAAAAGTTACAAAAGATTTCTTGTGCAACAATCTTATCTCGTAGGTAGCGATATCTTAAAGACATTTCTCAGTGCAAGGCTGTTGCATTGGGATATGATACTTGGAAGTAAAAAAATGTTTATAGTTTGGACTTTTGGTTTGCTTTAATTTTGCAGTTCCAATTTTCCAAGGTTTATTCTTTTGGCACTTGTAAAACAGCATGTTTGTATTTAAAGCATTTTGAAAAGTACAAAATTTAACAAAAAGGTTTAATTTTTGCACATGAAGGACGAATGAGTCAAAGTTTTGTCCATGACCCCGGGGGCTAAGGTCTACCCGAGGGGCACACGCTTTATAAGCCATGCGACAAAATAATATTATCTTGACTTCTCTTATACAACGTTTATGTTTTCATAAGATTTGTGTATCGTGGGAGATTCTACATGAAAACACAGTGAAATTCATAGCCCAAAGACGGATTTACCGAGGAACTTCGATTTTATATCAAAACACTGTGTAAATGATACATCACTTTGTTTGCACAATTGCAAAAGTCTACAAACCACGGTAGTAAAAACACATTCTTAGGAATAAGCCTGTGTTGTGATCTGCCTCTGTTTTCTTTTTTCAAGTCCTAATATTATCGTTGCGGCACCTTTGCGAAAGAACTTGGTTTTTACAAGAGTGACCTCGCTGTGGAATTTTATTTGGTTAACATAAACCTCTTATAGTTCGTTTATTGTCCATGTGTCATTTACCTCGATTGAAATGAGTTTCAATCCCCCCCCCCTTTAAATTGTCGATGAACTGTTCTTAAAGAATTTAATTATAACTATTTAGTCCTATTTTTGACAAATAGCAATGAATTATGACAGGTATTTGAAAGTGAAAGAATTGGAGTTTGGTTTTAGGTTATATACCCTTCGTCGTCCTTTTGACTGTAAATGGCGCGTCAGTTTCCCCTTACCCTGAATATATATCAGACACATGTGGGTGGAGTTTTGGGCTATTTACTCAATAAAAATGACAAAATTTGTTCACAACAAACTTTGTTAATATAGCTTTTATACATTAACCACATACCGATGGAAACATCGAGTTTGTATATAAAAGCCCCCCCCCCCCCCCTACAATGTTTGGCAAAGCCAAAAAAAAAACCCTAAGAATTTAAACTTGTTCTCGAAAGCAGGGCTTGACAAAAATGATTGTTATGCATTTTTTGTAAATCGGTGTAATAATATATTTTAACAAATAATACTGGTCAAATTAGAAGTGAATTCCTTTTAAACAAAATATTATATGTACAGTACTTAGAACACTAATGTCTGATGTAAGATTTATATTTTCACAGTCAAACTCATTCGTTGACGTTCAGAGAGAGAGAGAGAGAGAGAGAGAGAGAGAGAGAGAGAGAGAGAGAGAGAGAGAGAGAGAGAGAAAGCCCCAAACTCTTACGGTTTTTTTAAATGAAGAATACAATAGTTTTTTTCCGCTACCAAATAGCTTGCGTTGCCTTAAAATAATGTTTAGCTGCATACAGTGCAGTCTCAAGTTTTATTTTATCTGCATCAAACTCATTTATTCTGTTGGCTCTACCTTTAAATTGATAAACCTTCGGTTTTGTTTAGAACAATATGGTGTTCTAATTCATGCGCTATGGGTAAACACATTACGTCAGAAAAGTGCGATTGTATTTGTTCAGACAATAAATGAATATGTGCATAACCGTAGTTTTTCTTGTTGTGCATTCGAATTAATCAATTTAGCAGTGTTTGTATTTAGACAACGTTTAACTTGGGTAAGCGGTCGAGTAGCTAGTAATTCAATTAAGTGAACAACACTTTAATGTTTAACTAAACAGAAGAAATGGAGTGCAATATTATATAAATAGGGTTTCCGAGGGGTGTCAAATTCAACTGTTACCCTTCCAAACAGGCACTATTTATTTTATTATACTGAATGTCTTAATTTTTAAAGAAAAATTAGTTGCTTTTATGTAGAAATGACGTGAATTCTACGTCGAACCGTACGCGCATAATTTACGCACATGTAACAATTCGTTGTGTTAACCGTTGCCAGGTCTGTTGCTAACGCTGAGGGTAATAGAACGGATTATCAACTGCGTCTTGACCAATCAGATTTCAGTATTTAACATGAAAGTATAACAAACTATAGTCTGTCCCAAGATATTTATGCTGCATATTTGAACGATTTTTAATAAAAATACACATACCTGTGACTGAAGTGCAATTAAAATCGATGAAAGGGAAAATTCCCAAGATAACTTCATTCACACATTATCATTTTTCCCTCGTAAAAATTCACAGGAACGAAAACAGATTTCCTACGGAGATTTATAATGGGGAATGTTGACATCTTTTCTCCATTCGGAAATACTCGGGACACCTCGCGCAATTTTTCAAGGTTATCATCCGGGCGTCTTCATCTTCTTGGCAATGGAAAAACCTCGTAGACTTTTTATTTTTAGCCGTGTACTGATACCCGACAAGCTAGAGGGGGCGTTTCAAAGGGGAAATCTTGGGATTTTTTCATACTATTGAATGAACATCGTCTGAACCAAGAGGTATTAATAAATATTGAATAATTTAAGAAAATATGCGGCAAAAATATCTTGGGACAGACTATAGTATGTTACATGTAAGAATGGAAATTGGGTTGGTAAATGGTCCCGAGGAGTTCCAATCGTGACAAGCCGAAAATTTGTAGCCTCTGTATTTGAAGTAGTGGCACTTGTCATTCGGATATACCGGTAGAAAATCCACGACAAGGTTCTTTCCTAACCTTATTTCTCAATATTGATATGAGTGAAATATTCTCGAATAGATGTAAATAACAACATCAGGCCCAACTTTGTTTCAAACAGAGACATTATTATACAAGCGAATCTCAGTAATGTGTTTTATATGAGAGAATTAAACTTTTCCTTTGTTCATAATTGTTCAATTTTTAAGTTCATTTTCTCTTTATTAATCTTATTGCCAAACCGCGGAAAGAAAATTTTCAAAGTACAAAGATTTTATTAGTTTTCTTCCACGAGAACATTTCATTTTGTAATGAGCAAGCTAGATTCAATTTTTAAGAAAAATTGGATTGTGTACCAGCTTTTCGCCAAGAAAAGAAAGTTCTTGCATGTGCGCCCGCATGAGAATGTAACATGCATTAACATTTCCGTGCGTGCACGAAATCAGGTTGTTTCAAGAGAAGTCTTGAGGTGGCCTCGACGGTAAACCCTCCCTGTCTCCTGTCGGTTTCGCTGCATGAGTCCTCGCGTGCTTGAAGCCTAAACTTTGAGGCATTGACGGTCCCCCTGCCGGAAAATTGAAACGTCAGTCTTTGATAAGGGTTTAATATCGCATTCAAAATTAGGGTTTTATTGGCATGTCGATTCACCAAAACGACAATAAATTGACACATAGATGTTATCGGGATCTCGTGTGTCAGTCCTGTTTATGCCATCTTCTCATTTGGTATGCTGTAATGCCCATGTGGGGATACCTTGTGAATTGTTATCAACATATTTTTAAAATAAAAAAGCACACACGAAAAATCTGATAAATTGTATTGGGGTCCTCGGTCAGGACTAGGTATAGGGACCGTGTAACGAAAGGTCTGTGTCGTATTTCCGTGTGCTTTGTCGCTGTCTCCACAGTTATAGACAACCGTAAATGGACCGAAGCAAGCTCTGATATGCGGGACTAGACCTTATTAAATTCTGTTGTTCCCAAACTAATTAAAAAAGATAACTCATCCACAAATAGGCCATTATTCATATTTTTTGGTCGGCATTCCATTCACAACCGAAAATTCATAGTTAGATTATTTTTTCGGGGGGGGGGGGGGTAAATGAAGTATGCTGGCCAATCGAACTGACACATCGTGCTCAAAATATTTTACAACCAATGTTGAAAGATTTTGAGGTATTTCCGATGAAGATTAAAAGTTTTCTTTTTTTCGCATTAGAAGCGGAGGACAAATACCTTCGCATGTAAGCGATACACTGGGTGGTACAGTCTTATATCTGACACCTCATTTTTTGTCTAGTTTTCTCAGTTTATTTTCCAGGTGTTTCAAATTACTCAAACTTCACTCCGTTACCTGTTTCAGCGAAAACAGAGCGATAACAGGTTCATCTAGCAACACCGGTACACATTTATAAAAGTTTGCTATTTTAGTGCTAATGAGGGAGAAGAAAGGAAAGATAGACTTTTTAATGGGTTGCATGCCAGCAATTATCGTTTTACACTTACATACAATTAGCAGTGATACGCGCTGCGTAGAATTTCAGATGTTTTCCGGTTTTTTTTGTATGTAAGTTTTAGACATGGGGAGAAACTGTCTTGTAGCAGTCCCCGCCTCTAATAGCTTCAGGAATGTTTCACAGAATTATATTTTGTGTAACTGAATTAGAGAAGGTTATTTTTGGTATAAATAAAAATGCCCAGAAGAAAAAGAATGTGTTCCGAGGTGTTTCATCTATAACATTGCACGTAGACGAGTCTTAATTAATTTGGTGGATACAAACCAACCTGTGAACTTTTATGCTGCATTTCAATAATTAAGACGGAAGAGAAAATGTGACATATACATGTAGGTAAAAAACAAGTTTTCGCTTTTATTTTGCCCTACACCAGCACGTTCGACGCATTTGCATCATGTGTATTAAACGACAAAAAGTCGGTTGCAGTGATTATTACTTTCTGTTGACGAAAAAAAAAATTGTAAAATAGTAAATTTTTGTAGCTCCGCTTCCTTAAAAGCCTCTCAACATCAGAAATTAATAATTGAATTTTTTTCTCTTTAAAAATGAGGTATATACATGGATATGGTCATTAATATCGTTAAAAATGCATTAAATATTCCGTCGTATTTAATACAATGTTTTCTTTATTATTTCCAATATTATTCGTTGATAACATTTTTGTAAATTGTGTATATTTTATGAAAGTTATTGTAACAGTTTTCCATTCCTCAGCTTGCAAATAAATAGTTTGATTTTTAATCGGAGAAACGAAACGCCAATACAATGTTAACGGGGTTCTTAATGTCATATCATTTCCATAATTCATGAGTTTGAATTTTGTATATCCATTATTCATTTTTGACAAGGTTGTAATACTTACCTGTACATAAGCCAGCAAGACTGAGGACAAGTAGAATTTTCATTTTAACACATAATCCACATGTAATAAACCAAAAATGAAAATTCGAACGATTTGTGAGAGAAAGTCGAGGTAATCCACAAGTTGTTGAATAGTTTTAAAGTTACACCATTATGTATTATTTTCCCAACGTAACTAATCAAATTAAATCCAGCATATTGCGTCTAGAATCCGTGATCTCGCTCCTTCAGTAATTTTCACGCAGTGAGATATGATAATATGCATACGAGTCACGTGGTCTTTGACGGAACTGAGGACCCGACAACATTTACCATTCACAAAAGAGCTACATACCATACAAGAAACATTTAACAAACCATTGAACACTTCGACATTTGACTGAAAAAAAACTTAACTGGGGCATTTAAAGGTTGGGTAGAGGATATTTATCTGCTAGATGTGCGTTTGTATACTACAGTGTACAATCTGCTGGCGCTGTAGACAAAACATTGCAAACTTAATCACTGTCGTTGAAAGGGCATCTGTTCTCTTGCACAAATAACTGCAATCCGTCTTATTTAGAATAACATTTTAAAAGCAAGCATAGATGAAAAGGTTTGCTAGTAAATATTTTGGTATATTAACCTTGAATAATGTCAAATGTGTGGTTTTATGGTGTTTTGGTCTTTATTTTGGTATTTCCAGTTTGTGAAAAAGCACTCTTGCATACAGCTGAAGGGTCATCAGTATGTTAAAAGGCACCCAGTAATACCCCAAAGTCGACCATGGCCAGGCATTTCTATTTGGGTTCATGTTCTGTGCATAATGTGCACATCGACACTTCCGTTCAGCTCATTAACTCGGAGTAAAAAAGGACATTGAGGTTTGAGCTTGAAGTACACGGTAGCTTTGAGTGGATCAAATGTCCCTCCCGCAGTGCATAAAGTAATGTATTATGAAGCCGACTCAGAGATATCTGACATACCGGAGAGCCACCCGTAGGACTGCATATCACCTGTCCACATTGATATTCCTCTTATATTTTTTTCATCCAGACAAAAGTTTGTGATCACTCACGGCCTTTTCCTAAGGATTTTTGTTCCCCTAACTGTAGTAAATATTCTTTTAAAGAACTCCGATGATGTTATTTAGGTTCTTGTGATCTTTTAACATATTGAAATTGGTATAAGATATTATATAATGATGGAAGAGAATTGGATGCGTTTTTATACGTCTATGTAATTATAACGCAAAAGTGCTAGTCTGCAGGGGGTTGTAATTTAAGGAAGGCGTGACGGATTACAGCATAGCTAGAATGGTTTGGGTAGAGACCTAAGGTTTCACAGTTTGTCTCAATATCACCAGTTAATAAACGCTGCAAATGGCGTAAGGTTATCATTACATACAGACGATTAGGGTATCGGGTGAATTAGGTAGAATTGTAACTAGCACTCCACCCAACTGCTCTATTTAGGTCGACACACAGGCACACAGACAAAGGAATACATTATAAATGAGAAGGGGTCTGTATGCGTCTCACTCAACTCGGTTCTATTGATAGTTTGTGTAATTGCTCATTTTTAATAGATCGATTCTCATTTTTTTTTCAATCTTTGAAATCTTGTTAAATGCCGTGTCGACCTGTGTAAAGTTTAACACACTGAAAACCTTTTCTTTTTTTTAAAGGAAAGCATTTCAGAAATTTAAATTGTCAACTGAATGCTTTTGATCAAGTAACGGTGTTATAGGGTTAAATAGAATCTGTACCTGTCTCTTGACGAATAACTTTTTAAAAAAAGAATCGTTTTCAATCGGAAAAATAATTAAAAGGAGGAAAGGTATTTCTTAAACATAACAAAGGTGTAAAAATGACTACATCAATTGAAATATGGATGTAATAAACAAAAATTCTCTCATTTCGATGATAACCCCCCCCCCCCCCTGCAAAAAAAATAAATAAAAATAACAACAAACCACAACCAATTTATAATGTGAGAACTTTCATATCAAGACATTTAATCAAATTGCTTCTATTTATTTTACAAAATTACAGAAAACAAGGTTCTATTGTTTTTTCATGCTGATATTTTTGTTTTTCCAGACACCAAATATATCGATGGGCAGGAATAAACAGAAAGACAAACAGAAAGGGTCGGGAAAGGGTAAAAAGGAGTCTGCTGTATTCAAAGTGGCCGGAGTGAGGAAACCCAAGATCAAGTCGGTCAACACCAACCTCAAAAAGGTGAGGGCTGTGTCTGTTGTATATAATTGAAAGGCAGAAGTTAGAATTTGACATAAATAGTTTCAGAGCGAAGTTATTTTTGCTTGAACTGTGTACATCATAAAGAGAAATTTTCACTCTTGTCTTCTGTTATTTGAATAATTGAAAGCTTTAATTTGTGTCATTTATTAATAGAATATTTCATTC
The DNA here is from genome assembly GCF_025612915.1 of Magallana angulata. Taxonomy (NCBI): domain Eukaryota; kingdom Metazoa; phylum Mollusca; class Bivalvia; order Ostreida; family Ostreidae; genus Magallana; species Magallana angulata. The sequence goes on along the minus strand of NC_069116.1, from coordinate 18,192,256 downwards.
ATGTGGAGTTCGATTTGGGTTTTTTTTAATGTTTAATTGGATGGTAGAAATGTCACGTCTTTAACATATAGAGATTCATACGTTATGAATTGGACTGGAGTTATCGTGTCTCGGGGCGTTTAGAGACGATGTATAGCTACCGTGCTTTCGTCAATATTCGTCGAACACCAATTTTTGCGGATTTCGTTGCAGAGCTGTTCCACGAAATCGAATGTTCTTCAAAGTATGAAACTTTGTATCATATATTAATACGACCATTGTCCACGAATTTACATATTCTCGAAATTTGATGCCCTCGAATATTAATAAATCCACAGTATTTGATTGGCTAACACTAGTTTAAATGGCAGATGGATTAATAGTACGTCATTGTTGTTCAGTGAAATTTGGTAGCTAAATACTTGATTGATTGCGTTGTATGGTAAAAGTTTTTTCTCTCTCTCTCTGTAAAGTTGTATGTTAGCTTTAACTGGCTAAGTGGTGAAAATTTTTCGTCTCGACTTAAAGATTTATGGCTATTTTGTTGGTTGGTATTACACATATATGCCCTTAATAGAAAATAGTTCTAGAGAACTATTCAACCTTTTACCTTTTATTTTTTTTTTCAGTTGAACTTTAAAAATAAACAGAAGACAGAGGATTCGAACAAAGTCTTTAATTCCGTGCAAGAATCCATTACAGAAACAACAAAACTGACCAAAAAGAGACCTATTTCCAAGGTAAAAAAGACATCCAAGGCCACAACAATATAATTTCTTGTTCTGCGGATATCCAATGAAAAAAGTGCGATTAGGCGAGCGATTAAATAATAAAATTATTTTTTATCGTAGGAAATTTTTTTAAACAGTACATAAATAAATTTGTGCGGACGGTTATATTTTTTCTACTTATTCCAGATTTATAAATGAAAACTATTTCAAATACGAAAAATAGAGCTGAAAGAACAGAAAACAGCGCAGAATTTACTGGATGCGGGAAATTATTAATATTATTTGTACATTTTTATTATTATACATGTGCGAGCGCGCAGGGTCCGAGAACGAACAAAGGAATTATATTTGTGTGGCCAAATGTGTTCTTGATTGGTATTAAAGTTTATTTGAGAAACAGTAAGAGAAAATGGTATAATTTCTCGGGCCGATTTTCTGAATTGGGAATGCAACATGTCCTTTTATATATTTGATTCATTGCTCATATCTATATAAAAGACTGAAATAGCTTTAAATATAGAATAATTAAGTCTATAAGACAGTGTGTGTATGCTATAAACTTGACCCCATTTGATTATTTTCCAATTTATATCATTCATTGAGAATTATGTTTAGATCCAAATGACTCTTTAAGGAGGGGGGGGGGGGTATCGTTGATAACATTCTATATTACAGATCTGAAGCTTCACGCTTTCCACCCCCACCCCACCCCCCCCCCTTTTCTCCAAGAACATCATTATAGCTTCATAATACAATGGGGTTTTAAGGATGCTGAGCGGTCAACAAATTAACAATCTGCCTTAAACTTTGACGTATGATATTTTTGGCTATAAACTATTATTTAGTAAAATAAAATCAAAATATTTGATCTTTGAAATTTGAGAATTTTACTATATCTTTATACAGAGCTCTTTATCTGATGGAGATAAAAATAGCCTATATAAAATGGCCATGACCATCCAGCCGTTTTAATAACGCACCAGTAATCGCTTAAACAGTTGTAAAATCATGAGCCTAAAGGAATCATTATAATTATGTGTTGATCTTTGACATATTATACATTTTGGCCAAAGTTTGTTGAAATGTCTCATTCGAACATACTCTATTTGGCTTAGGTATATAAACTTTGCATTCTTATTTTGATTGTCTGTGATTAACTGATCTAAACATCAATCAACTTTTACTCTAATAATTGTATCTATTTACTCTATCATCTTCAGTCATCTACTGCAAAGAAACCTTTACCAGATATGGATGAAGCAGCTAAACAATTTGCTCAACTTTAGAGCTCTGCTCTCTGGAAAGGGACATAACTCAGATGGATGAATCGTATCAAATGTGAAGATAGAAAACATATTTTAAGATATGGTGGAATGTCACATTTTATATTAAAGAGAACTGTGTACAGACATGTGAAATAACAATATTTAATAATTGCTATGAAAATCATAAATATATTGTACAGTATTTTTTACAGCAATTAAATTTGTTTTGAGTTTCTTTTTTTATTGTTATTATTTAATATTTACTTAAAACTTAAATAAAACATTCTTTTGAACAACTATAACATAGATATATTAAAACAAGAATTAAAATAATGTACCGGTATTTGATTTCTTACAATCAAACTTACAATCGAGCAATTGGTGATCTTATATTAATTTCATTGCTTACATTAGAATTCTTCAATTTTCACTGTTGAGCAGGTATGTACATGTAAATGTAACACAAAATATACATTTAGCAGGCTTTGGTAAAAATGCTTACAATACAACAAAAGTATCAATGAATATACATGTATTTAAGTAAACAAAACACAATGTAAATATGAAAAAAGAAAATAGGGATTTACAATCTTAATTAAAAAAAAAATAGATTTTTCAAAAATAAAAGAAAATTGGATATGTAGAAAATGGACAGAAAATGGATTTCTTGAAAATCATGACAATTTTTACATATATACGTGGTGGTCACAATCACAATAAATTAGGATGATATATGTTATTCTGTTTTCATCAGTTCAAAATATATTAAATGAAATAAGTTCAAAATATAAATACATTACAAATTAAAGGATCGTAAAATGTTATACTAGAATATATAAATTGTAAATACCAGTAAATGGAAAGTTTGTTAAGAAATGCTTTGACATTGGATTGGGGTTACTTCTTTGGTGTAGGTTGTAGTGCTGAATAATCAAAATCACATTGGGATCCATTGAGGAAAATAATATAATCAAAATCACATTGGGATCCATTGAGGAAAATAATAATCTTCAGCATTGAACAATTTTGCTAGTTGAGAATTGGGTGTGGGGAAACCTTTGTAGTAGATGGTTTTACCGTTGATGAGCCAAGCGGTCCACCAGCCATAACTCCCCACAGTCACAACAGTGTGGTTACAGTTGGTCAGGATGGCAATGTCCATTTCTGGACTGTTGCCAGGGGGAATAAATACAATGTCCTCATCCTTCATATTCTCTTTGCACCACTTCAGGTCATCTGAGCCAACCACAAAGAGAACATCTTTAAAGTCTTTCCGGAATGTGTTCATAGCTTTCGAGAGGTAACTCATGTCGGCAGTGGTGTATCCGTACTTTACATAGTTTAGATTGTTTTTCATGTCTCCTCTTCTGACGTGAACTGCCACGTAAACTGTGTTTGTGGTGATTTTGTTTTTCTTGGATGCAATAACTGCCTGGAATGTTGATTTTGCTTTCTGAGAAATGGAGTCTTGAAAAGTGTACATTTTCCTGATTTCTGAATCAGCCTGATGAATATATTTCCAACTCTGCAAATAACCTTTAATCCAAACGTTTTCGGATTCCCCCAACGCCATCAATGGTGGTTCAAATACACATCCTTTTTTCTCGTGGTATCTTTTTGTATATTTGATCTCTGGCCTAGTGGGACCAACAGTAATTTTGAAAATTCTGCGAAGAATTGAATTGGCAGGTATAACTGGTATCAAATTATTATGCTTGGCAATCCCATACAGGGATGCAAACTCAAACAGCTGATTTCCAAGGCGTCCTTCAAAATTTACAGTAGCATAGTGTGTTGGAGGCTTCAAAGTGGTGATGAGCTTTGAAATATTTTTTCTTTCTTCAGTAGGTGAGTTTTTTTGTTCTACGGCATATCTTTTATCAGAAGTTTGTTGTGGCTTCAAAAAAGTTGTAAAAACTTTGCCAGAAGTGAGGGAGGATAGGGAGAAGAATTCCACCAAGACGAAGCCAGCTCCAAGGATGAAAACAAGGCAAAGACACAGTGTAAATTTCCTTAGAAAGTCTGAAGAAGAAATAAAATTGTAAGTTTTAAATACATGTAATGTGCTCATCTACACTAATGGCAGGTAAAGAGTTTGGAATTAACAACAACAAAAATATCTTTTGCAGTACATCTGGTAATATTTTATATAGCATTGAATTATGATTTTTTGAAGTGTACAGTCTCATAACTGCAACGGTGCGTGCATACAAATGGAGTAATGCACGTTGGCGCATAATGAAAATTTGTATGCAAGCATCGCTGCAGTTATGAGACTGTATACTTCAAAAAATCATGATTTAATGCTTATATTTACATTATTTTAACTTCATGCCTTGTCTGAAAATGTAATTTATACCTTAAAATCCCTATCTTATCCTAAGGGTAGGTTCATGTTAATGTAAGAGCCACAGTAACAGCCGCAAGCGTGAACTTTGATTTTCGCTTGTGACGTTGTAGTTAACAGCATTCAATGTTTGTGGCGTAATAATAAAACTTGTCATTTTAACCTTTGAGTACCCTGTGTGCATTACAGTGTTATAACTGCCGTAGCTTTCAACACACTTTACAAGCAAAAAATATGTGGAATGTAAATATAAAGGAATGAGGAATCATTCTTTGAGTATAATGAGGTGATAATTTTGGTCGGGGCGTGATCAAATCCAATAAAGCCTGAAGCGCCTCGACCGAAATTATCACCTCATAATATTTAAAGAATGATTCCTTATTACTTATATTTATACATTTTTAAGCCATTGTACAAATAAATATTTCAAAATAAATAAGCACACCCTGCTGGCGCCCCAATTATAGGTCATTTGACTTTATCGGTTATATAGTAGAAAATCGATATTTAGGGTTATTGCAGGCAAAGACACACGAAAATATAAATATTTAAGGAATAAGGAATCTTTCTTTGAGTATTATGAGGTGATAATTTCGGTTGGGGCGTGATCAAATCCAATAAAACCCAAAGGGCTTTCTGATAGATTTGATCACGTTACGACCGAAATTATCATCTCGTAAAATTCAAGGAATGATTTCTTATTACTTACATTTATATAATTTAAGCCATCATACAATGAAATATTTAAATATAAATAAGCAAGTTATGGGTTATATAGTACAAAATCATTACGTAGTGTTATTACAGGCATAGGCACTGGAAAATGTAAATATTATGTGCTAATTTTCTTTTAGGCCCAAGTCTTGAAATCTATAGCATACAATGTAATATCACAAAATATGTGTGTGTGTGTGTGTGTGTGCTTAAATGCAATACTATTAGGTCTTAAAGGGGCATGGTTACGATTTTGATCAAATTCTTTTTTTATGTTTTTATTATTCACAATGCTTTAGAAATGCATTTCTAATGATCAAATAAAATTTGAGAGTCATTTGTAGAGTTATAAGCAAGATAGAGAGCTCACAATTCTTTGTCATGTAAATAAGGCTCGTGCCCTGTTTTTGTTTACATAGGTTCAATATACCAGTAAAAAATCTTTTTCCAGGTTTTGTCTATCTTTTTATTTATTTTAAGCATAGATAAACTGTTCCTAACGTTTAAGACATTACTTTTAGGTTTAAAACTGAAATTTTTACTTCAATGTTCAAAATGTAAACAAACGCTTTGTTTACATAGCGAGGAATTTCAAGCTCTGGCACTCACTTATAACTCAACAAATGACAATCAAATTTCGGTTGCCTATTAAAAATGCCTTTCTGAATTAAGCATCGTAAATATTAAAATCACAATAATTATTTTTGACCAAAATTGTGACCATGCCCCTTTAAATTACTTGGGTGACATACTCCAATAAGTTTCCGCCTGTTGTTGTCCATCATGCAACATTTTCACACAATCAACTTAATTACTAAGTGATCAATGAAACCTATGGTAATTATGACCATCTTATTTTTATTGCCATGTCAGCTAAAGGTAAGATATCTGCCAAAGTTATTTTGTCAGAAAATGCAAATACAGCTACCGGTATTTATTTTAGAGCTACCTCCCTTGGCATCTATCATGAAATGTCTTGTGTTGTTGGTGGAAAATAAATTTCTTGTTGAATCTACCAAACAATTATAGAGCACATTTAGTATTCCACACCGCTTTGCAATCTGCACTTTGTGTACAATGTATATGTATTTAGCATCAATACATGTATACTAGACTTTGACCCGTGCGTGCACGGGTTGGCATTGCATATTATGTCAGGCATTTACGAAATACATACATCAAATTTGCACACCATGTTGACATTCAGAAATCTTGAAATTTTTCATATTAAACGCACTGAGTTAGAGTTATCCGACGATTTCTGGATTTTTTAAAGGAATTCTCTTTGATTATTAATTACCAAAGCCTGATTGAGAAAAATTAAAAACAAATTGGTAATTTCCAAGTACCAATGATGTTAAAAATATATAAAACAAAAGACAGTAGTCTTCCGATTTCTCGGTATTAAAGCTCAAAAATTCGAGTTTATTATTTTAATATAGTAGTATAGATATCTGTACATGTGTCTGTGTTAGAATTGAAAAGAAAAGAAATATATCAGCTTCCACCCTCCTAGATTGACTTTAGCTCTAGCTCTGACATAGCATTTACAAAGATACCTGTCTTGAGCTCTTTTACATCTATGAGTGATTTGAAGTGCCTCAGACTGAAGAAGATGGATAGCATTTTTACAGTTCTTGATTGCTTGAAAAATCAGGGCCATTTGGTAGAGGGGCCAAAACCATTAAAATTGGGGGAAAAGAGTAATCCTAATGGGCCCAAACTCTAATGTTTTTTTATTATACAGAACAGAACTGTACTTGTCATACATCCATTACATATTCACATTTTTGGGGTACTTGGGTATAAGGATAATTGGGAAAACTAACTTAATAATGACATTGATTTGGGCAAAAAGGCGTTTTGAATTGTGACAAGGCTCCCATTTATGACAATCAAGAGCCATTAAAGTATAAAGTACTCCAGATTCATCTTTACCTTTACCCTTCCCCCCCCCCCAACCATCCCAACTGTATCTTAACCATATATTATCTAACTGCTTTTGTAATATGTCAGGGTTGTCTGTAAAAATTGATGTAGAAGGGAGAAATAAAAAAGTAGACGGGGATCTGGAGGTCTAGCTTATAGCTAGATTATGTTTGAAATGAAAAAATAGCTGGGTAGTGTTGTCACTTTTGACGGGGAAATTCCCCGCCTCCCGGGTCTTAGAGACAACCCTGGTATGTCATGATGCATAGAAGAGTGTGCTGGGCAAGCACCTTGCAATTTTCCTTGACTCTGTTCATTAAGGTCTCTAATTATCTGCAGATACACAAGTTTTGTGCTTATGTTCTCTCTAAACCAATTGCAGAAGATTTGTTTCACTTATGTGGGTTTGTTTAATTGCAATATTCTCAGATCAATGGGCTTCTCAGATTTTTAACTTTCTAAATGCATGTTCAATATATGGTACATGTATGTAGCAAATGGATTTACCTTGCATCCTAAAGCCAGATCTGAAAGAGAGTAGAAGATTCTTAAAATAATTAACACAGCACAATATTTTCATAGATGAGTCTTTTAACAACATCTAACAATTTAAATAAACTCAATTCTTTTTTGGTTCCATAATTTATCACTTTTATGAATAGATCAAAAATTATCTCAGCTAGAACCTTACCAGTACTCAAAATTTCGTTCAATAACAATAGCAAAATTTAAAACTATCAAGCATTTTAAAAGGATAATTCTGAAAATGTTGAAATTAATTTTTTAAAAACATTTATGAATATACAGCCACCCCAATCATGCTAATCAGCTCAAAGTCAACATGCATTAGTTTAGAAAACTGTTATGAATGACAGCTAGATGGAAAAAGAGGCCAACACTACCGGTAAGACCAAGCCTATGCTAACAAGCATAATAGGACACAAAAAGATCTCTGGACATGGCATACATTTTGAGTAGATACACACATATTAATTTTTTTAATCAGTTTTATCTGTATGGTCTTGAAAGACCAGCTTGTAAAAAAAAACTTGTACAATAATATTCCATAATATATATAAATTGATATTGAATTATCATGTGGTGATGTCAGTAATTATTTATTCTTAAATTGTATCATTAAGTACTGAAGATTCCTTATTAAACAAAAGGAATTAATATCCGCGTAAAATCACAAGAAGCAACCTCATTTACTTTAAATTACTTTAAAATCTCGCTTTTTTTCAGACAGTTTTGAACTCATTGAAATTATTAACAAAATATTTGTGACCTTGATTATATATTCTTGTGGTTTGATACTGAACAGTGAAATCACATAATTAGGAACTCACGTAAAATAAGGAATTTACAGTTACTGTAAAAGTACTGGTAGTTTGAAATCATTTGACTGTAAAAGTGCAAACTATATATCATATTGACTACCTGTATGTATATACATTTAATGACTATGTGCATGCATTTACAAGCATCTGAAATTTTATTATTAGATAAAAGTTCAGCAACTCTAAGACTTACTACTACATATGTAATAAAATTTCAGATGTATGTGGTGCATTTCCATTGATAATTTTGGCTTGGAATTTGAACTAAAATTTAGAATACATATACTGATCTGCAAAGAACAAAAATAAAAGAATACAGAAAAGATCTGATTGTAGAAACAGAAAAGCTCTATAGTTAATATACACGTACAGTATACCACTGCATGCACTAAATACAGCATATATCACAATACTTACGAAAACATTCTTTTCACCATTTTTTATAATGCATCTAATGCACAAAATGCAAGAGAGATCTGCCCTGTAAATTGTTCATTCATTTAAAAATCATTTCTACTGCACTTGTGACACATGTATTAAAACAACTACAGTAACTAAACAAGAGACCAAGGGACCACATCACTCACCTGGGCAAGAATAGCAATCAAGTTTTATTGTATCAAATACTAAAATATATCTTTGCAATCAAGAAAAGTATATCTTGTTTTATAAAAAGATCTTATTTTCGCCTAATTTGTTGGATTATTTCCAAATCACTTCTTTATAAGTGCATCTTTCTTTGTAATGCACAATGGTAACTCGATCTACATTACTAGTATTTTATGATTACAAGTAAATTCTCTATATCTCTATCTCATGAATTTATCGAGATAGTACCCATAGTACTTTTAAACATCATGCATACAAAAAATTTATCAAACATAGCAATTAGATTACAAGACAAAATCACAGACTACAGTACCATTCCATAATCATATACTCATCTTTGCGCACAAAGATAGATGTCACTTTTAAACAAATCGTAATGTAACTAAGACACTAAAAGAAGCTGATTCAGGTGTTTTATTAAGTTTAATTGAGCATCATCTTTATTCTAAGAATAGAGGAAACTGAGTTAGCAAATCAGTTATTTGTTTTGGTAGGACTTATATCTACAAAGGAAAATTATTCAAAAGTTCAGGTATTCAATGTATAATGAAGGGATGTTGACAATTTTGAATCATTTCAAACAAGTAAAATATGAGCCAGCCATATTTCTGAAGTTATCTTCCCTTGATGAAAAGAAGAAAATTATAACTTTGTCAAAATATTTGCAGTAAATGATTCATTTTCTTTCATATAGAGAGACATCGTCGGATACCCACGGGTGATCGCATCTTTTACTTATCAGTAAAAGATGTGATCACCCATGGGTATCCGACAATGATAGAGTGTTCATGCATATATTTACAAAGACATTTGTATGAAGTAATTTTTTATAATATCTTTAAAAAATGTTCTGCCTATACACTTTAATGTAAAAAACAAGATGCAATATGATCAAAGCTTTGAACATTTTTTGAATGAAGTATTTTTTATTTGATAACATCTTCAAAATGATACCATGATTAAAAATAACGTAGCATTCATTTATTAGGTATAAAATGGAAGTTGGCAAAAAAAGGCAATCTTTTAAAAGATGCATGGCCTGAAGGCGTCACTCCAAATACATGTAGCATTTCAAGTTTGGGGTTGTTTAAAAAGCTGCTAAGCTTGCGAACCCTTCCCTATTGTCCCCTGATGCGGCTTAATTCCTCGGAAGAATTTTCAATCATTCAAAGATATTTTTGCATTATAGGTCAAAAGTCAACACCAAATCTCAACAAGAAATCTCGGGTGTTATTTGAATCAGCTTGATATTTAGACTGAAATTGACAAGTAATCATTGAGCCACACCTATACTGGATTAAACTTGGTTAGGGCATTTGGACTTGCGTACGCCTTTACCTAACCAATGAATGAAGTTGTTAATATCATAGCCATGTAGAATCATACCGAAATTACCATATTAGTTATTACAATTCTCCTCAAGTTATTTTGAGTAAGATGTACTTTCATTTTTATTCCCGATGAGAAAATTGTCCTTTTAAAAGCTGTATAAGAGATATTGACCATCGGGTTTTTATGCTCGGTTTATATTTTGTTGTTGGTCTTATCCGAGTTGTTCGATAAGATGTCGATCATCGGGGAAGTCCACGCGTCCGTATCAGTCATCGACTTATAGTGAAATCAACGATAAATTGGAATGGATAATAAATACAATGCATACAATCCTACTCAAAGCAAAAAAAATCAATGTAGATTTTTGTAAACGTACCTTTTTTAACCTCTCTATCATATCTAACGTCTATCTATCCTTATGAACAAAATTTGGCAAACGTATTTTAACAAGTTAGTCAAGTATTTGTAGAGGGAATTCGAACATATAATTTGTTAAGTCGTTCCAGGAGTTATGAAAAATAACAATTCGTACACGATTTTTTCTGCTTAAGAATATCCGAAAGATTCGTAGATCGGTTAACAGCAGCTTATCTAAAACTGAAATGAAATCATAAAGTATTTGGTATTTTCGATCGCCCCCCTACTGCCGTACGGTTTTATAGTAATACCTAAACATTGGGGTTACGATTGGTTGCTTTCAGATTGCCTGATTGCACTGACTTCTTTTGGCACATGAACTTTATTTCGTAGAAGAAGAATAAGAATAGAAAAGGGAATTTAAAAATAACCACATTAAATAAAGAAATAAAAACATTTTTTGCTTCGTAGGCGTCGGAACTGGGGGGAGGGGGCTAGGTGGAGGGAGGTTACCCCCCCCCCCACTTTTTCTCGCAGCAAAGATAATTGTTCCTAAATTTACCTTGAAAACAGGCACGTAGCATCGTTTTTGAAAGTGGGGGGGCCAGACTCATCCAAAAAATCTTGACAAGCAAAAAAAAAAAAAAAAAAAAATTTAAAGTTTTCCAAAATCCTAATCCGGGGGGGGGGGGGGGGGGGGGGGGCTGGCGTAGTATATTACTTCAATTTCAATCCTCGTTTCCTTATTTTCATATCAATTTTTTACATACCCCCAAAAAAGTGGGGGGGGGGCCAACTTCATGGTAATTCAATTTTCTATATGTAAATTTTAAAAAATTTGTTGCTGCGAGAAAAAGTGGGGGGGCCAGGCCCCCCCTGGCCCCCCCTGATGCTACGTGCCTGGAAAAGATGGAAATATTGAGAGGTTTGAGTCCCCCCCCCTGCGGATTAGGAATTTCATAATTTGGGGGGAAAAATTATTGGTAGGTAAATATTTTTTTGGAACTATAGGTATACCTCCCCCCTCCCCCCTGATTAGGATTTTCATGATATTGGGAATTAGGTTTTTTTTTTTTTTTTTGCTTGTCAAGACTTCTGAGGATTAGTCTAGCCCCCCCCTTTAAATTTGCTTACGACGCCACTGTGCTTGAAATGTCACAATATCTAATTTATCTAGTACAGAAACGGTTTCTAACTTAGCGTGAACGTGCACCTCGAACACGTTTGCACTTCTACAGAGGGCGTAATACTTTCATTTCACTTACTTCCACCGTATTGTAGACACAAGCACTCTAAAATCAAAAACAGTATTCCAGGTATATGCAATGATAAATCAAAGTAGATTATAACAACCTGAGGTTATATTTAGGGCTCTTCAAAGAATACTCTGCGCGAACTATCCCAGTTTTACGTTTCGAGCTTGTGCGACTTCGTAACATTAAGGGTGTGCTTGATTGGTAGCGGAAATTTTCGGGATTGGTGGAATTACAAACGAGTGCTCCGAAATTCAAATTCTGTGAAAGAGAGATGGTGTGAGAGCTAGGAATTAAAGATGGCGGCACTTACTGTTTGCATGTACTTTCCAATCCCAGTTTTACTTGATTGATTTGTGGAATTTTCGGAACTCTCAGAATTGAATACTGACTTTACAATCATGCAGAAAAGTTAGACAACTGACCGTTCTGAAACGAATGATTTCAGTTCACCGAGGCGAAGTCAGGGGGACTTTACCCTCGGCGTCGGCGTCCGGACCTGGTTATAGTTTTTGAAACATGTCCTGTATCTAAGTTATTACTTGTCTTACCTTCACCAAACTAGCATGGATTTAAGAGAAGTTTAAGGATTTTGGAGCATGTTAAAGTTTTGGGGGCAGGTGCCCTTTGATACATGTAGCCATCTCTAAGTTACTACGGGTCCTATCCTATATCCGGTAATTTTCGCGATCACATTTACATCGCAAATATTTAATACGCAGATATTATATCGCAAAAAAAAGTGACTAACGCAAATAACAAACTTACACATCATACCCATTTTCGCAAATTTTGTTACACGCTACAACCCCCAAATATATACGGTATCTTCGGTAAAATGGCATTGATGGTGCACCTTGATATACTTATGCACTTGACAAGCTGGAATGATGAATCTGAACGTTAGGTTTGCATGGATGCTGGATGAGGTGAAGGTTTTTGGAGATAGTTAAAGTTTTAAGGACAGGCTCCCTTTAATAGACAGATCTTACTTATTATTAGAACCATTTTAACAAGACCTTGGACTTTCAGTAGGGTGTAACGATCTATTTCTTGCGTCAAAACAACTTGTCTCAATCAATTGATGATTTTGTGTGGTAAAAATCAACATGTATATAATATCAAATCATATGGTACAATATCGTATCATTTTATGGTAAAAGTTGTATTTTATGATATAATACATTATATATAGTATCATATAATGCAATGTCATATCATATGATACAATATCATATAATGCAGTTTCCTTATATATGATACAATATCATATTATATGATATGATACGATATCATATACTATGACAATATATTGTATCAATTGTGTATTATATGATCATTAGCACATCGTATAATGATATAACACAATATCATATTGAAGTATATGATATTAAATTATATGACACAATATTAAGTTTTTTAATATGAAACAGTTTTGTATTAAGTACTAGTGTATTGATAGAAATTGATCATACACTACAGTATGAATTTGAATATAAATTCAAAAATGATACAATATTGATACATGAGATATAAAACAATATTGTGTCAAACCACACATTAAATATGTTTATAAATATCAATAACTATGCTTTCCATAGTAATATGAAATAGATTATCTCAAAAAAGGTCATGCCTCATTTCGGTAGGCTCTGTAATCTTTGATTATCTATGTTTGCATTTTATGTATGTGAGCTTGCATGGATTTTAGCCCGTTTAATTCATTTAATTGATATTCCATTCCAGTGCATAGGCTGAAATACATTTTCATCGAAAATGCGTTTCATCCAGTATTACGTATTTGGTGAATGAAATACCTGAATGCAGAATATTATAAATATTAATAATAATATTTCCTTTTAATGTGTAGCGCTTTTGTCCAATTTAATATAGTTCTTGAAAACGCGTTTCTGCAAATCTTTGCGTTTGGGTGAATGAAAACCTGGATGTGATAAAGCACGGTTCTTATTTACTTCCATAACCCTGACACACCATCTCTCTCTCTCTCTCTCTCTCTCTCTCTCTCTCTCTCTCTCTATTATTTTGTGCATTGACGTCCGATACAAGTAGTCGCTTATCACAAAATTCCTTCACTTTCAAAATACCATACCACACATTCTCAACCATCCAAAACAAACAAATCGCCAAAAGCTTTGTCTACCTGACAAGCATCTCGTCAGTAACATTGATATTGTACATCATCATATGAATCTTTGCTAAGTATAAATAAATATGTTCTAAACATTTAGACTGAATTATTTCATTCTTTGATTACAAAAAAGGACTTCCTCGTGTCGTCTGGTATCCTCAAAATGAATACTACTCGAATTTACTCTACCCTACTCGAACATACGCTACCCGTAATCACCTTCGAACCCAAACTTCCTCATGAATAATCATCATCACCACAAAATAACATATTTTCAATCTTAATCACTATGTTCAAACGAAAGATTATATATATATATATATATATATATATATATATATATATATATATATATATATATATATATATATATATATATATATATATATATATATATATATATATATATAGTTCCCAACTTGGGGGTGTGAAGAAAATGTGTATATATGTGAATTCATGTCACCTTTAAAATAATGATTTCGTAAATCTATTTTTCTCAATATTTATACATTGCAATTTTTATAATATAGTCCAAAAGAACAAGTCAGGTTTATTTAACTTGTTTTAATTTGGTGGTCAACAGATAAATTATTTTTCTCTCTGGCATCAGGTAGCTTGCATACATTTTATATAATAATAGTTATAATATTTAGTAAAAACTTTCTTGCACAAAGCTAGAGGGATATATAAAGATACAGAAATCAGAAGGATAACGACAAACGATGGCGCAAACAAAAGGAAGTTGCGACTGGATGAAGACCGCATCTTTTCATCTGTCACACGGACAGATTGCGCCTAAGAGTGAAATATTTTACAAATATTATAACATTATTTTGTTTGATGTTGAGAGCTTTCGACACGAACAGTAACATATTGGACACTGTCCCTTCATTTCTGGGCTATATAGTTTACTAATAATCCAAACAGTGAACGCGTGAAAAAAAAATCAAATGTCGGTTGAGAGACCAGACAGTTCAATTATTAAAGTATATGGGCTCCATACCATCCAGTCTGATTAAAAGACTGAGTTTTATATCCATAAATTTATGTGGCGTAGTAACAGATGCTGGTGTACGACATTAATCCATCATCAATACGCAATTTTTGTTTGATAAGCACGAGATTTTGAACTATGTAAATACTGCATTTGTTTACGATGCAATCAGGACGGTGGGGAACAGTACAGAGTACTTGAATAATTTTGGCGACACATTGCATCTCTATAAAATGTTAAGAAGGGAAGGTTCAAAGACTCTGTATCTATTAATGAGGTTTTAAAAAAGCCTCTGAACAGTTGCCAATTTTGAGACCGAGTTGTGCGCACCATCCTTTTCCCACTGTTCAACAAACAAGCAAAAATTTCTACAGTATGTACACATTTATTTGCTTGCTTTTTAAAGGGAAATGGTCACGATTTTGGTCAAATTTAATTGTACTGTTTTTATTAATACAATGCTTTAGAAATGTATCTCTAATGATCAAGTGAAATTTGAGAGTCATTCGTAGACTTGCATGTATGAGCAAGATACAAGCTTGCAATTCTTTGTCAAGTAAACAAGGCTCGTGCCATGTTTTTGTTTACATACGTTCATTTCACCAGTAAAAAAATCTTTTTCAAGCTGATTTGTCTATCTTCTCATTCATTTTAAGCATGAATAAACAGTTCCAATCGTTTAACACATTCATTTTAGGTCTAAATCTTGAATTCTTACTTCAACATTCAAAATGTAAACAAAAGCTTTGTTTAAATAGCAAAGAACTGTACGCTCTGTAACTCGCTTATATAACTCTACGAATGAATATTTTGGTTGCCTATTAAAATTGCCTTACTGAAACATTGAAAACATTAACATCGGAAAAATAATTTTGACCAAAATCCTGACCATGCCCCTTTAAAATAATCATAATCAATTTGCGACTTCTTTTAATATATTTTTGTCACTGTGATCTTCACTAATATTTATAATTAGCGATCTTGGAGACTGTTTCTAAGAATTTTGCATATAATGTTGTATTTATCCATATATGTGCTTCAATGGTGTTGTATTTTTTGTTAATCAAGAGTACGAGGGTTGTTCAGAAATTATTGAGACTTTTACTCTTACTCCCTTAGGAAAAAATACATATCCATTGAAATTTCAGCAGAAAGTAAATAAGGACACATTTCATTAACGTAAAAATTTTCAAGTGCATGCCATCAACTGTTCATTCCTGGTAAGCTAATAGTCTTTCTTACATCTATTGCCCCGGAGCAACCACAAACTCTTCGCAACGTCATTTTAACATTTCTCTTTGCTCCTTTGTTTTATACGGTGTTTTAAACCATACATACGAACGGAAAACATGCACATTCCTTCATTTTTTATCTTTTCTATATGATATAATATTGCAACTGTCATACTAGTTTTCTCTCCGTTCTCGTTTTGTGAAGAAGAAAAAAATCGAGTTATTTCTTCCCAAAAATCAACTTGTTGTGAAACGTCTCTTACATTTATTGTGTGTGTGTAAAAAGTACCTGATATTTAGCCCATTTGTTTTAATTCTAGTTAAGCAATCGGAAAATAAATCCCGCTGAACTGAAGCTTTAACCCCTTTCCGTCATATACTTTTTCTTTAAGAAATTTCTTAGCTAGAAAAGGTTATATTTAAGGAATAAAGATCATTATTTGAGTATTATGAGGTGATAATTTCGGTCGGGGCGTTGTCAAATCCAATAAAGCCGGAAGGGCTTTATGACGTCAAAATTCAATAAATCGTCGTAGCCAGATTATAGTACTATCGGTATTGCTTGGTGCATATTTGTTACTATAGATCTCCGTATTTCAAATCAAAACTAGTGAAACTTGTACAATAATTAACAAAATGAACATAATTATGTAATTTGACTTCTTTTATTATAATTTGTACGTCTTCAAACACTACAAATGTAGATATTTAGGTTTTTTCAAAATATGAGTTTGGGCCTGCGGCGGGTACCCCAACCACTGACTTGTTTATGTACCGTTGTAAACAAATTATTTATTTATTTTGTAATATTACTTTGTACAATTATTTGTTAAAATTTCTTAAATGTTTATGCCAATTTTCACTAAAATTCGTCACTTAGAAAGGAAAATATTTTGTGTTGTCACAATAATTTCCGAACAACCTTCGTAACATTTTTTTTTTCAAATAAAAAAAAAAAATAAATCCATCTAATTCAGATACTTTCGGAACTATGTCTCAAGCCAAATTCCTGTTTCAAATCTTCCTCGTAACGCTGCTTCTCGTGAGTTACACGTTTTGCAAGGAGGGATTCTGGAGGAAAAGGCGGAGTCCCGCCAACAAGATGGCGACCCTCGACCGTCTGAAAAGGTTTGCTAGTGGAGACCGGTTGAAGGAGTACGAGGAGCAGGTTGAACCGTCCTACGGATATAATCCGGTAACTATAACACTACACGGTTAAATATTTTGTGGAATCATTTTGTTTTCGTGGTGGTCAATGTTCGTGGGTAGCCAAAATTTTCCTGGTTCGTGGGGACGTAATTTCGTTAGTAATGTTATCAGATAATTCTAATATACATTTAATAACAAACGATGTGTATAGGTTTGTGGGGATCTAAATTCGTGGACAAGGGTTACAAGCCACGAAAATTAGTTTCCCACGAACAATGATGATTCCACCGTACTCTTTGTATAGAAAAAGGCACAGGTGTAAAAGGTTATGCTTGTCCACCTCGAGTCTCCAAAGAGATTCATGATAGCTACGACTGACCACTTCTCTAAAGACTTCTTGAATGCTATGCCTGTTTACTCCTCTACAGAGTTTCGTAAAAGTTATGCCTGTCAACTTCTCTTTAAAAAAAATATATAAGCTATGCCTGTACACGTCTATTAAAGAAAGCCATCATTTCTGTCCATTTCTGTCCATCATATCTGTCCATTTCTGTTCATCATATGTCCATTTCTCTAAAGAGACTCGTGAGGGCTATATCTTTCTACCTCTGTAGAGAGTTTCGTAAAGGCTAAGACCTAAGCCTGTATACTTCTCCGCAGGTTTTCGTGATAGCCATGCCTGTCCACTTCTACTGAACGAGACTTAACTGTGTTTTTTAGCGGGCACTATGATTAAGTGGCACTAAACTAATAAGTATCAATAAAAATATAATTTTTTGTTTCGAGTTTTTTTTTTTACATGTACTAAGTCAAATTAATCTGCACACATTTAAGTGCGTATTAAATGCAATATACAAGCTAATCTAAAATATACCTTTAACAAAATAACACCTTCCTTTCGGACACTTTCAGGGCCTTTCTCCAACACTGACTTGTCGCCACAGCGTCACTACATACTCTCAGTCTCGCTTTGTTAGTCATTGTTTTTTATCTCCCGGATTTGGTTCAGATTCAACATCCGTCATAATTTTAGTGTTGTCAGGAAATGTTGATTTTCCATACGGTGCATTGGCGGATCCAGGGGTAGGGGGTTCCGGGGGTCTGACCCCCCCCTTTACTTTAAGACATGATTTTTTTTGTTCAAAAGGCTATTATGTTTATTTATAGGCGATTTTCCCATCTATAATTTTAATTCTATAATTATTTAAAATAAATGCTTAAAAAATTGCTTATTTAAAGAGGTTCATACATCGGACCGTAATTTATTTCTTATGAAAAATCTATCGAAGTAAAGTACTCCCCTTCAGCATCTGGGTTTTACTTCACTGAGTAAACATGTGGAAAATAGAAAAAAATACATATATTTAAGCAGTCTCACTTAAAACCCACAGATTTATGACAACACCCAGAAGGTATTTTTTTCCATTTCTTAAAGAAAATACATTGTTTTGAACTGACGAGCCAGAAATCTACGTGATCGAGTAAAACGACGTTCGCAAATGAGTACACGCATTCTTCTTACTTAAGAATCTATTAGAGCTGGATGATGTAGCGCACCCATTACAGACGTCACTTTAAGTTCCAGGGGGCGACAATTGCTTGTTCCATCTACGTGTATTTAGCAGAGAAATTACCCCCCCCCCCTTTTTTTGTGTCATATACGATCAAATTTCAAAGAGATAAAAACAAATTACAAACAAATTCCATTGCTATAATAGTTTTTCGTAATTAGTCTGAATTATTTTTTGTTACTTAGGTGACCGTGGGCTTTTTCTGTTAAGCATAGACGAACGTTTTCATTGCTGGAGACTTGAAAATGTGCAAATCTTCTTGGCGAAAATCAAAACGCTCAACATTGAAAAAAAGGACTTGCCTTAATGCACTGCGCTCTGATGTTAAAATAGATAGTGGCGAGGTAAATGTGTGTTGAATTTTACTCACCAAAACGTTTTAAAAAGTTCCTGTTTTCACGAATATTGAATTTTACACGTACTGAGATTTACCGATTGGACCCCCTTTCCGTATTGCTGGATCCGCCTCTGCACGGTGCATGGGGCGCGTGGCTCAATGCAGCGGAGGACTCAGTGGTGTTGGTCGTTTTATCGTCCAATGCTTAGGCTTATAACTGTCTGTACTTGGATAAAGCATCATACACATATACCTGTATTTAATACCGTGGTTATGGAATGTGATGTGCATTACAGTGGTAACCATATATAAACATAATGGTAACCATCTGGCTGTACAAATAGTTCACAGCATACAGTATATGTTAATTAAATTGTCGTAACATGTATTCGGACTTCTACTTCCTTATATATACATGTAACTAACGTAATATACACATAAACTCGTCACGTTTCAATGTCTTTCTGCTTAGTTTGATTTATCAGTTACATGTAACTGAAATGACAATTTCGTATTTGCAGTCACTTACTAGTATATTTCGTCAAATCCACGTAAAAAAAAAATATGGAATAAGAATACGTATCTATAACGCACTAAAACATTATAATCACATAAATTATGTATTTATTTAAAGCTTTTTTTCTATTTTTAGATATAGATGCGACAGATATACTATGTATTCTATTTCAGGGGCAATATCTTAGAAAGTCTGGGTTTTTTTCACTTGGATTGGTCAGTCATAGCACATCGAACACACCAGCCTCAATTTCGATTCAACTATGCCCCTCTTCTATTCTTTTTTTTCAATAAACTCCTCAATCACACAAACTTCTCTAACAAACTACATGTTTTCTAAAATTAAACTTTTTTCGGATTTGCTTGTGGTGAAATTCTTGCCTTTACAACTTTTTTTTAAATTGATGGTACATATCTGTTACCAATTAGGGTTAAGGATGGGGACACGAATTTTTAAAAGAAATTCTTGTTTATTAGTTTTTTTTATTGTGTACAGTTAAACTTTTAGTCAAAATCAAAATGCATGTATGCTTTTCGTATTTTTGGAATAATAAAATGTTGATTTTGTTTTGTTCTAAGGGAAATCGAGTGTTTCACAATTTCTACTACAGAAGACCTGATGTATCACAAAAGTCATAGACGAGAGTTTGTGTGGGGGCTGGTAAACTTAGAATCGTGTCGTCCATGTGAGGACCTGTTTTAAAATGAATTATAATAAAGTTCTAATGAAGAAGTTTTATTTTTTTATTTACAAACCAACGTCAGCTAGATAGTTCTGAAATTTTTTTTATCCCGAGTTGAATTCTGAGCAAAATGGAATTCCATCAATAAATAAGAATTATTTCATCCCAAAGCTTTTTAATTTCTCAAAACATTTATTGATATATAATCGCAGTTTGTGGTTAACTTGGCCCCTCAGAAACTGTCAAACGAGGCCTCATCGGTAAAGGTGTACATCCAAATATCTTATTCTCATCGATATCGTGATTAATTCATTATGTACATGCATACATGTATTATAAATAAACGATCAATTGATCCGCGTTTAAATCATCAACGATTCAGATATCACATAACCAGGCTAAAGAAAACTCGTGAAGAACAATTGATGGTATTCTTCTTTTTCCTTTATTCCGAACTGTTTTATGTAACAACTGGAGAGAGACAAATATACAAAGACTTCACAAACAAAAAACTTAAAATTACAATTTAAAGTATTTATATATTTATGTTTGTTTTACACAATCCGTTTAAAACAAATGTTCAGGAAAAATTTAAAATCTTCAAGTACTCACATCATAAATTATGATGTTACTCAATTGGAAACAATTTATATGAAGAGGCAGAACACATGAATTCATTTGGGAGACCTCTATAACAGGGAATGTTCTATTTCAGTTTTTATAATAAATTTACTCAGTAAAATTTGTCAAAGTTTACATGATTAACAATTGGTTTAAATTCTATTCTAACATACAAGTAAACATTAGCATTTACATGAATAATTAGCAACATTTACATAATTGTATTGTTAACAATGAAACAATGAAAAAAAATTGAGGAATCTGAACATGTCAAAATTTTCTCATTTCTATTCATCCAACATTTACAAAACATATGCATACATTATCTTGTGGAATTTATGGGATTATTGTTGCTTCTAGGGAAATTTTGCTATTATCTTTAAATTATTCAATGTAATATATTTCACAACATTTTGTATTGTAATCCAAATATTAAGTTATGTGGAATTTATGGGATTATTGTTGCTTCTAGGAAAATTTTGCTATTATTTTTAGATTATTCAATGTATATTTTTCACAGCATTTGGTATTGTAATCAGAATATTAAGTTTTAAAAAAGGTAAAAAGAAAAAAGAAAAAAAAGATAAGCATGGTCATTCTATTTACTCCTCATCTCAAATAATACAGTAAGCAGTTAATGCAAAACAAGTGTATATCTAATAATATTTTAGAAACCTGCAATACTCTCCATGATTTTTTAAAAGGGAAAGCTTTGATAATATTTTGGATTTTACATTTTAGTTCAAAACAAAATGGATATTATTAAATAGACAAATGTAATTCTACCAAAATAATCCACCCCAACCTACGATTGTATTTTATGAAGTTCAGAGGGAGCAAGAAGCATGACAATGGTGTAGTTCAATACAAATGGAAATGGAATTCTCTTCTATCACTTCTATGATAATAAATAAAGGTGAACAAAAACAGAAAACAAAACAAGGAAAGGTTAAACTTCCACCAAAAAAACAAACAAACAAGAAATCTGTTGACATGTCAATTTAACTTACATTATTGTTAACACAAATATACGTACATGTATGTGTATTATATTTGTTATTTCCTATTGAAAACTGAAACTACCTAATACTTGTATGCAATCTAATGGCAAAAAGATGCATACATGTATTATACACTAATGTTATGCTATTTACACGCAAGTACAGATAATAAAATCTGCATCCGCAATTAAATTTAAAAAAGGCTTACCCGTTTGTCTTACCTATACAGTACATAGTACATATACAAAAAGCGAAATGATGACAAATGAAGATAGCGAAAATATTTCTTAATTAAAAAAAAAAAGTATGACAAACTCTTAAAAGCTCTATTTAAAATAACACAAGGATAAATTCCATTTTATGATGACTAAAAATCGAATTACTTATTCTTAATATTGACTAGATAATTTTGAGTATGAAATTTTCACTATGAAATTCTCACATTTTTTTTAAAATTCAAATCTATCGGTACTCATAACATACATCATCAGATAATATGTAATACTTCAAGTTCATATATTTCAAAGTGAATTTTATGGTACATGAACTAGAACAACAAGAGATTCCAGTGTATGTATCAGTACTGTAATGGTTATATACTTCTGATCACAAGTGTTAGGATCACTGTAAATGGACCATGATAACTCTCAAATTAATGGTCTTGGAGGCAAGCAGTTTGTTGCACTCTAATGAATTGACAATGGGAAGGTCGAAATACTCAGTCTCCACATTTTCTGGTGAGAACTCAAACATGTAGATTGCTGGGTTGACCTTCATGTCCCCATATGGACCCTTGAGTGCGATGAACTTCAGCTGAATGGGATTGGTGACCTTGCCCTTGAGAACGAGTTGATATGACATTGACCGTGTGACGGACTGAGTGGGCTTGTCATTGTTGATGCGAGCCTTGATGACCCACTGATGGTTAAAGGCAGAAAATCTGCTAGTCTCATAGTACAGTCTTGTGATAAAGTCATCCGTTCTGTAAGGTTTCAGCTGCAAATCTGACATAACAACAAAGACTCAATTTTAAATGGAGAAAATAAAAATTTATCTGAATTCATGAATATATGTATTTAAAGACTTTCATTTTTTTATGAATTTCAAAAAAATGAACTAAATGAATTTTAAGTTCAGAATTACCATTAAAGGTGACTTTCTCATAAGAGAGAAGACAGTAGAGGTTGCTGTAGACTCTCAGCTCCTCCTCCTTTTGCTTATCGACCAATGAAAGAGCATTCATGATGTCATCCCCAGACTTGTTTGGGTGGATGCAGCTTTGCTCATGGCTGGCCAACTCATGAAAAGGTCCTTGCCAAGGACAACCAATTCTTGAGTATTTACAACATGTGTGCCTAGAAATATAGCAACTTTCAGATGAGAAGATGGACCAAAAAGATGAATAACATTCTAATATCTGCAAGAAAGAGAGGTGTTTGATTAGTATACGTACCTGTCTGGGGTGTGTGTAGATATCCCAAGTAAAAAACTAAATTTTATAAAGAAACCACCTGAAATATCATTGTGATTAACAAGTAAAGTTTCCTTAATTATAAAGTATACATCCATTCATGGAATACAGTATGTGTCATAATTATGATTTGACAGTAAACATTAATCCACCACAAGAATGACAACATTTTGTTTTTCACTATTCTCCACATGATTAATCCACATTTTAGTGTTCCACCGGCTGACTTTGTACAGTTTCTTCTTCATGGAAATCACCATGGAAACTGTCTTTATACACGCACTCTCCCATGACACAACAATCACAACTTAGGTTTGGTTTGGGTATCCTCCATTTGCTTGTGTAGGGTTCCTTGATTTTAAGTTCCATGTTTGTTATTACATTTGTAATACCTTACTTAGAAGAATGCAGCTGGGATGGTCCTTGGTTTAACACTACATCATTTAAAAAACAAATCTAAGACAGGAAGGACAGATAGGAATAGATAGAACATTTTGTTTAATAGACTTTGATTTGGGCATTAAGAATATCTTACTAAACACTTCCACTTCGAATGGGCCAATCAGCGTGTATATTTGGAAACAGTATTTTAAAAATGTCTTTTTACCTGCTTTTGTATTTATTGCATACCCCAATTTAGATCACCTGGCCACATCAAAAGTCCCATTTGCTAAACCTTATTTCAAATGCCTTGCAGGGGACCACATTGCTCACCTGAATGACTTTCTGAGAACAAGAATGGGAATATTTTTTACACTGATGATGCAACAGGGCTATTAACTGACAGCTAATATCTTGAAGCTTTTTACTGAACAATTTTCATCACAACAACTATGTCCTGGCTGCATGTTTAAAATTCACGTATATCGTTATGGCTTTAGGCAAGTTTGGTGAATGAACTCTAAAGGTCTTGAGAAGAACATGCTTATTTCAGACCAAAAAGGGTCAATTTCTCATTGATGCTATCAAAAGGATGACAAATTCTTGCAATGTAGGTTTATGTGAAACTATTAACTTAATTAGAATTGTTAAAAATCAAATACATTTACAAGTTTGGCAGCGCTATGAACTTTGAGTACTTCTATTAGGAATGCATCTAACTTTATTACCCACATGAAGTATAGCATATACCACAAGGACAACAGCTCATTCTTAGCGATCAGCATTAAACTGTTTTAAGAAAAGTAATTAACAACCTGAAAGCAGATTTTGAAGTGGCGACAAAACTTGAAAATCAGCTTGAAAAAAATGCTGGAAGCCTTGATGACAAAGGGGATTCATTAAACAAACTTTTAGTTTCAACCTTGTAACCTGAACATGAGCATGCAATTTTTAAGATCTTGGACCATGGAAAGATCTAGATGGTTAAGATACTTGCCGCTATAATTACGTTGAGTGACTGTGGTCAACATAATTTCTCCAACGTTGAGCTCCAATGACACTGTGAACCCATGAACTCCAAGCACGCCTGGACAGGAACAAAAGATAAAAGTGTTTTGTCCAATTATTAAAACATGAGCTAACAAGAGGTGAGCAAAAATCACCCGCTCGGGTGCCGTCTGCCTGCTAGACGAGTCCCGCTCAAGTGGTTTCTCTCAGGGGCCCTAACCAAACCTTAACTACGGTGTATGTATGCTAAACATACCCCAGAAGCTATGTTAAGCATACATGTGGACTCACCGCTCAAGACAGAGCTCCCTCTGGTGGTGGTCTACTTGATTGCGGGGTAGTTGACAACTGCAGTACTGGCACAGGCTCGGGAGCTCTGATACAGCCTTTTCCACTGCTAGGTTCCGTGTACAGGAGTTCTTGTTGATCTCACAGCGGCAGTTGGGGCAAGTTGCTGTCTCATCCTTCAGTCTGGCATCAGCAAGGAGATGGTTGTAACATCCTGCACACATCAAGTGTCCATTGGTGCACTGTAAAATAACAAAATATAATAATTTATAATACAATGTATATGTATAAATCATTTACATCAGACAAAAAGATCAAACTTGACTTCATTGAGATGGCAACTATCTGCATTGATAAAGGACATCAGGGTTATAAAATACCTTCTGCTTTGACAGTGCTTTAACCTTGACCTTTAACCTTGGAACCTGGTACAATTCTGTTGCATATATCTATTACTTACATGTACAAGCACTTTATGAGTGAGGTATGAGTGAGATTATTAAGACAAAGGAGAAAGAAAAAATGCTCTGGACAAGACATTTATAAATTACCAGGTACATGTACTGATATGTCTGCCTAATTGGCCTTCAACCTAGACTCAGATTAAGATCATAGCATACTTTTTACTAAGAACACTCTTTGGAGGAAGTTTCAATTACATTTGGATGAAAAAAGAAAACATTTATGAAAGAAGTTTCATGGAGACCAATGCTTTTTCAATGTCACTGCAAAACTCTTTACCCACTGGCAACCTTTTGACAAAAAGTTTTGGCCAGATTGGCCCAAGGGGAGATAATGCTGTCTGGATGATGACTTTTCACATAGATTGTTAATTATGTCCTTGACTTCTCCAGGAGACTTTGCTCAAGGAAAGTGTGTCCTTTTCTTACAAGCAATCTTTTGTAGAAGTATGAGTTATGTGGGCCAAGGGGAGAGAAAATGTAGTATGGAGAAGAATAATTACTATGACTTTAACCAGAGCTGAAGTCACTGCAAAGTTACTTTACGCAGTACGCACTGGCACTCTTTGATAGAAGTATAAACCAGAGTAGGTCAAAGGGAAAGGAGATTTGTTATAAACAAAGCTTTTGCAATAGATTTGCTATGACTTCATTTAATTTTTGGCGTAGACATTGCACTTCTAACCCAAAGACACTCTGTGGCTGATCGAGGTTTGAGTCAGACTTGGCCAAGAGGAGAGAAAAGATATTTAAACATATGAGGGCTGATGCAGACAGATAAAGAGATCAACTGATCACTGCAAGGGGGCCATAGAGCAGCCTTATGAGACATTATAAGATGTTCTATTGTGTTGCATTAATAATTTTCTTAGATAAACCTTGAGTAAGAAATCCTAGCATCAGTTGATTATTGACAGGAATGTAAATATAACACATCTGTAAGGAATTACCAGTACATGAAGTCCATTCATTTTGTGGTATGATATATAATAAATACAACAATGTATTAATTATTCCAGAACTCTGTGGCAATGTATATAGTTACATCTGCACATTCAATTTCTAGTTTATCATCCAGAGCAAGCTAGCCTGTTATATTTTCTACTGCTTTTAGCTCTACAATGGTCTGTTAATACAATATACAAATGTAAACTCCTATGAACCAAACACCTTTCAATTTTTGTATCCACTATATTAATTGGTATTCCTTTAATAAACTGCATGCAAACTGAATATATGCAGAAATGGACAAAAACTTTTGTGTCAAAGGATAAATCTACTACAAAAAGTGTTTATGAAATATGCATGACAAGTTTGCATAATATATAATATGCATGGCATGTTGCCAAGCCCCTCGGATCAGCTGACCTAGCTCACGTGATTCAACACCCTTCTGACAGCTGAAGGTTATAAACAGGTCACCAGCTGACAGTTGGTCAAATATTTGTGTGAATTTATGCACCAAAGTTTTTTGTCCAATAAATCCTAATTTTAGCACATATCGATTATAATATCTTTTCGATGATTTTAATGCACAATGAGGTGTATAATGCATATCTTTTTAAGTATCAAAAATGTATTTCTACACTAACTTACTGTGCATCACAATCTCATAAAAAGCTCTGCGTAAATATCAGTCAGATATCAATAATCACATAAACTAAATATTTCGCAAACGCAACATTGCTATTTTAGTCTCTTTAATAACATGATGCAATATTTAGGGGCAAGTACCTGGAAGCAAGTCCTTGGCAAATCGAGACATACTGCGCAGCAGAGGATTCCACTCAGTCGATCTTCCAATTTATTGTCTTTCTCTTTCAAGTTAATTTCAGTCTTTAATTTTTTCCTCTCGGGCTCAAAATTTGTGTCAAGGTTTTCCTTGTTGCAATTTTCATCTTGCAAGACGAGAGTTGAAGGGCCTGGAATGTCAGCCATCTCGTTTGTTTACGTTTTGCGTTTGTTGACGTTTCGACCAGGAACCCGGACTTTCACTGACGTCATAGTCAGCCAATCGCTACACGTGTCACGAAAGGTCACTGCATAACAAATTTTGGTTACCATATTCGGAAAACAACGAAATCGATCGTTACAACTCGGCAATTTCCGTCATCAGGAACGGATCTAAATTTCTGGCGCAAGTTGTCGAAAAGAGATTTAACAGCAAACGATAAAAGCTAGAAAATCAAAACCTTAGATTAACCAGGGACGTATATAGTAATACTAACAGCCAGGACAAAGTTAGTACATACGTCCCTGGATTAACATGTAGAAAAAGGATTTCTTATATTGACAAATAGATTAATAAGTCATCAGCATGATATATGAAGGCGTGATTAAATAAGTAAAATGAATGAATGAATATTGATGAATATGTCTATAAATGAAGAGCAATAAGAAAAAACAGTCATGGAGGATCTCTAGTCACTGATAAGTAAAATAGTCCGTAAAATAGAAAATCATTTTGAAAACCCTAACATATTACTAAATCGTTTTCCGTAATTTGTAAATAAAAGTAGAGAGGAGAATCAAAGTTTTTCTATAATATATTTCTTTCTTTTCAAAGCTATTCATTATTTAAGGTATTAAAAATGTTACATAGCTTGATTTTTCTTAGATAATCTACAATCCTTCACTATAGTTCCGAGAGAAACTATGTCGGACCATGCCATTTGAAAACTGTATTTTATAGCTGTTAATTTAAATATAGATAATTAACCTATAAACATCCGTTAACTTTAAATCAAATATCAAGTCTCGGGTGTAAGATTTTATTTTGAAATTAAACAAATCTCTTTTGAACTATAATATTGATAATTTATTATACATTAGAATGTTGAAGTATAGTTTGACAGAAAATTGCGCAGCTCCGATACAAAATCAGATATTCTGTCTTTAAACTTTGCTTCTCATATGAAAAAAAAACTATGTTTAAAATGGTTTTTTATTCTGTCCCAAAGTTTTACAATCGTTATTGGTAGTTTTTCATGTAACCGTATTTTTTTCATACAAATTATATTTGGCATATAATCGCAAAGGACTATATATGGTATGGGCCTAGAATGGCCCCCTAAAAGGAATATCATTATTTTACTGTAATTCTTTGTTTTCTTTGTACAGCTATATATGTGATGTTTTAACTTAATGTTCATTTTGATTCAAGTGCCAACAATTTAGAAATACGGCATTGTAAAGACAACCTTTTCCCGCCATTTTTGCATTTTGGCATAAAAAAGCTTGTTTTCAAAGAGTTTTACTTTCAGGAAACATAGAGCGCATGCTTGAACCAACAAAATATTTTAATCAGAGATGTATCTAGCCAAGTCTAATAAGTGACAAAAAATTTGGCCTGGTTCAAGCATGTGCTCTATATTTCCCATTTGTAAAAAGATGAGAAAAATGTCAATTTTTGACTGATTTTTATTGAATTATAGAAATAGCGTCATTTCTGACGTCATATACTGCAAGTGGGTGCAAAGAAATCGAACAAATATGTGAAAAATATATTTTATATCATCTCCTCTAAATTATAACATAACATTTTATTGTACCTGAAACACTTTAAATAATGTTGAATTATGGGGGCCAAATTTAACTCTTATCATATATAGTTCTTTATGTTTTTGGCGATATACCGTTATATAGCTTACACTTATTAAACATACTTACCGGTAATCACATTGAGATGTTGACCCCACTCTTACTAGTAATTAAAAAAACATTTTTGAGGACTTTTTTAGACCTTAACCTCTGAATAAGAAATTAAGTTCACTATCACTGCATATCCTATGACTAACAGGAACCCAGTGGGTGAGGAATATGACAACAAAGGTTAGCCTCTAAGAGACAGAAAATACAGCCTGCTTTGACATTGAAAGACAAAGAAACTCAATTCAAGGATTGTATCAGTAAGTGGTACATGTACTAGTTAAGTGATGTCCAAGTCATTAATTGAGATCAGTAGTGATTTTTACAATTTTTATTCTTTTTAAAGTATTTTTTCCATAACCTATATTTGCAATTTTTGGAAATATAGGCTATGGATGAAAGTACTTTAAAATGTTTTTCACTGCCTAAAAATTTTGCCTACAATAAAAAATTATTTTACTATTTTTAAATTGCTCGCCGCTCGGTTTTTTTTTTTCATTGGATGTCAGAAATACAGAACAAGATAGGAAATAGGAACAAGAAATTCTATTGGTGTGGCCTAACACAGGTTTTTCTATGCAAATGAATACTGCAGACAAATTTTATTTTGCGTATTTTTGACTCTTTATTTAAGTAATGTACTTGTACATCATACATGTATTTCACAAGCACGACACACAATACACAATATTTTTACAAAACCACAAACAATATAATATATAGTACCTGGTACATACATATGATATGTACATTGTCTGACAGTCATTTGAAAAAAATTTAAACCACACATTATTTTAATGTACAAAATCAAACAAAAAATTATTCTGACGGTCACAGATAATACATCTCAGTATAAACTGAAGAAATTAACTTGCATGTACACTTAACAATAACAAACGCACATTTCTTGTGTCTTACATTCATTTCTGAGAGTTAAACAACATTGAATCACTTAACAAATTACCACCCCTCCCCCTCTTCCTAAACTGAAAAACACATCTGTTATTGAAAAAAATATCTAAAATGGTTTCATTCATTTTTTAACACTGAAAATGCTATCAAAATATATTCCAATACTTATGATCAGTCTATTTATTGGCATTGGAAAAAATGTGTACATGTGTGCACAAGAGAATGCCCAATTTTGAGATAATTTTTCTGATGGTACATTTCATATGATCAGTGAGTACATGTATAAAGATCACACCACATGCTCAAATATTGTTTTTTGCCATATAAAACATATTCCATGATGGCACAGCATATTGACTAGTATCTACATGACAATATCAAAGCAGTATATAGTTTGAAATGATAAAATAAAAACACATTCCAACTTTACACCCATCAGGGAAAATAATGTAGTCTTACAGAACATAGGAGAAGGGTGTTGTACATATATATATCAAATACATTGAAAACATATCAAATATATAGATTTCTGATGATTCATTATTAATGCTGTACAAAAAGATGATTTGATTTTTAAAAAAAACTTAGATATCCTATACAATGAATGATATAATGTTCATTCAAATGTTCATTTTTTGCATGGCTCTTATTTATATTTGTACAACAGTACAAAACATACCACTTCCCTGAGTAGTATCATAAAATGTTGGTCCATGATGAAAAATGAATCCGACTTTGTACATAATTAAAAACATTACATCAGGGAAAAAAAACTAAATCATACTATTAAGAATATTTCTTTGTAACAGCAAAAATACAGATGAAAGTTTATGAATAGAAAACTGAAAATAAATTTGCATTTGCTGCCAAAAATTTTCACATTTATCACATTCAGCAGCTACATCTATTACATAATGGAATTTGACAACAGCCAGTGAAGAGTAAGGAACTAAATGTCTATCATAAAAAAATCCTAAACATCAACTGAATTTGTCTTCTGTTCCAAACAGTACTGTAAAACATTAAGAAAATTCTACACACAGTATGAATGCACCTAAATAGACCTAAGGAATAAATAATTTCCAATTATCAATGCATAGTGCAGCCAATCCACATTTGGAAATCCCAAAATGGAGCCTTCAGAGCTAAGGACTAGACCAGCAATAACATAAGTAAGCCCTGCTCCAAGCCCAAAGTAGTTCTTGTTGCTGAAGCTAAGAATAAGGATGACAAGCATTGAGAACCCACTTGCTGCCTGGGTAGCCACTTCCTGAGTTTTTGGTGGAAGGAAGGCTGCAACAATAATCACAGCAAGCAAGAAAATTGCGATTTTGTTTGCCAGCATTGCTGATCCATATTTTGCACAAAACTCCATGGCGATGAGAGGAACTCCAGCACCTGCAGCTAACCAGGACATGAATTTGTGACATTTGTAGATAATCCCACCCTCTGGTTTTGACATGGCAAAGCGAAAAATACCCAAAAATGCTGCAGTGCCTTGTATTGAAATTCCAACTACTGCCTTTATTCTACCCACTCTGTGCCACTCATATGCAACATAGAATGCCATGGCACAGAGAAGAAGGTCAGAAAATGAGGTACTCAGCTGTCGGGCCATTTCTGCAATGAAATTTTGAATCACTACATAAAAAATATCCTATAAATCATCAGAAATACATCCTACAGTACCGATCAGACCCAACCTAACACCAGAGTAAACCCCAACTAAACCCCGGGTTTACTTTTTGGGTTTATTTGGGGTTTACTCTGGGTTTACTTTTTGAAAATTTGGGTCCACTCGGGGTTTACTTTGGGTTTACTTTGAAATTGCTTTTGAGGTCAACTGTATGCACTGAAGTGTGAAGCAGACTAGTATTTTATCTTACCATCCTACTGCCTGTAATTCCTACCCATTGTATATTCCGAATACACTGTAAGCGTCTGCTTTCAGGGGTATACATGTACTTCTGACTGGGTTTACTCTCTGTGTCCACTCTGGGTTTACTTTGGGTTTACTCTGGGTCCACTTTAGTAAACCCCAAGTAAACCCAGAAAGTAAACCCAAGGTTTAGTTGGGGTTTACTTTCTGTTAGGTTGGGTCTGATTGGTACTGTATCTTTATGTAGGGACTACATGCATTGTCTATTTTCAATACTCCCAAACTGGTAAAGAGCACTTTTCCCCTCTAAAAATGTTTTAAAAATCTTAATGGGAAAAGAAAAGTCACTTAATAAACACATGGTTACATGTATATATGTGATCCATATACACTATCTAAAACATTAGCATTGGCAAAGGTCTAAACTTAGAAAGGACCTGGCCCCCTCTCCCGAAGCTCCAAAAAATGCAGATCTGCTCAATTTTTTTCTCTTTAAAATCTTACAGTTGGGCGTTTCTCCTGAAAATATACCTAACCAGTAACCACTAATTTACCTTTTTACAGTATTGTGACAAAATGAAGTAGCTTAAAAGCTATATAAACAATAACGTTATAATATAATAAAGCTCTAGATAATGGTTACGAGAATTGTGGTTAGGCCCAAAATTGACAAGGAAATTTACTCACATAAAATGATTATCTTATAATTAAGCTTTTCACGAACGTTTTAAACTACCTAGAAAAAATGAGGAAAAATTATCATATCAACATGTAAACAAACGTCCTTCTGGTACTACTACTTCCGCTTTTACTTTCGAAACGATAGATGGCGCTGGGTACGAACAGAAGCAGATGATGCGAAAATACTGTGAACATCAAGAAGAACACATGCTTACAACGTTACGTACATTAATGATAGCGATGTAACTTTATTGGGAATAGTCTCTACAACGAGGTAAGGGTTCTAAAGTGTTATAGGAAATACAGATGTTTTAGCCTTAAGAAATGTTGAGTCACATGATTATCAAGAGGTGACAGTTGTAAACAATATATATCGTATGCTATAAAACGCCATCATTAATGATTGGCGACATCAACGAAATTAAGGCGTTGTCATTCGTACTTTGATGATTATCAGATATTATCAAAGCGATCAAGCTTTCTGAAATCGTTTGTCATTGGTATATACTACAATGAAATCTATATATATTTTCCATTTTTTCAGATTATGTCATCTAAAGTTGCCAGGTATATCAGCTATTTGCTGTTCAGACTCTTATTGCCAGTAGTTCTCCTAGCAGGTAAACATATACACCCACACATATTCCACATCAGAAGTTTTCTCTTATATAATCCCTTATAAAATAGTAATAATTGGACTGGATTGCAATCACAATTTACATGTATAGCGTTTCTACTGTCATTTAATGGTAATCGAAAAAAGTTCCTATTTTTCAAAATACACTGAAGAATAATGGAACACTGTATAATTTGTCAACAATAAATATAACTTAAGAGAAGGAGAAGACCATATTAAGGAGAACTTCTGTAATATATATATGGTTCATGCAATTTTCATTTGCTTGCAAGTAAACAATTATTCTCAATTGTTAAAAATGACATCTTGCATGTAGGTGTGCATATTCCAGATTTTGATGATTTAGGCATTCAAACAGCCATGGTTTGGGAAGAACTGTATAAAATCTGGATCATGGCTCGAGACAATGCTTGTTAGCTAAAGTTTGTTTCTTAGAGTATACAGAAATAAAATGGCAATTACAAGATGCCTTTTATAAATTGACAGGGCATCATCATGGAAAAAAAATAGACTAGCACATGGATTTTTCTGTATCTTAATTAATTTTGTCACAAAGGTTGTTTATGACCTGAGGGTTTGTCCTAATTCTACTTGGAGGAGTCACATGACCAATGAAGGTCAATGTCACAACACCATCAATATGGCATCAATTTGTATTTGTGTGTATTATATGTTTGTTCCTCTTGTACCAAATTATTTGGTTTGAGCAAATAAACTGAACTTGAACTTGAACTTATATATAATATCCAAAGTGGCCCTGTAGTAGTTTAAGTCCCTATTGTTGTACATGTAATTACCAGTGACATTCCTGGTATATATTAAAACTACGATAAAAAAATTAGACTACTTTCAAAGACATCAAACTATTTTATTGTAATTCTAAATGTATAACCTTGAAGTTGTTTTGGAAATAAAAAAAATCAAGAATGTTTTTTTTTTCTTCTTTTAGGATGTGCCCTAAGGTACAACCTTGTGTCATTCCTGTATTTGTTGTTCCTGTTGGGACTTCCACTTATTCCAGCACCAAGTGCTCTGACAGTGAGAGGTAAAACTTTACATGCAACAGGTGCTGCATGCTGCAGTGTGTTTATTAACTTCATTGATATAGTTCCTCAGAAGGAGGATCTGTATTTTAATATATCAGCATGTACGTATTTTAGTTGACTGGCTGGAAAATACAAAGATATACATTGCTATTGGACAGTGTTATTTTTAGAGAATTACAATAGTCATATTTTTACATTTCCATAAAACAATATTTTCCCACGGTTGCAGTTTTTGCTTATACTGGGAGGCAGTCTTAATATTGAGGCTCCTCTGATGATTTAAGGACTCGATCCTTTGATGTCTGTTTATTTCAATCTGTTGCCATCCTATGATACCTGATTCTAATTATCATGGACTCAGGAATAATCTGTAGACGCACTATAGGTGCTGTAGCTGCAAGGAGACCGGTTCTGCTTCAGTAACTTATTCAGCTCGGGGCAACCTTTTTTTTCACAGTTTGCAGAGGTTATTGTGTAAGCATTGATTTTTTTGTAATCGTAATTCAATAAAAATATTGTCTTTACTATTGGTTGGTATGGAAACTCTGAGCTCTTAATCGGATTTGCTCATATGTGGCGGATCTAAAATTAATGATTGCAATTTATATATATTTT
Source organism: Magallana angulata (assembly GCF_025612915.1). NCBI lineage: Eukaryota > Metazoa > Mollusca > Bivalvia > Ostreida > Ostreidae > Magallana > Magallana angulata. The sequence continues at coordinate 18,157,120 of NC_069116.1, read as the reverse complement.
TTTTTTTGGAGGGGGGGGGGGGAGATTTGTTAGTTTGTTAAATGTCAACAATTGGCATATATTTCTTGGCCTGCAATTCACACCTTTTGCAGTTGTGAATCCATTTTTTGTACAATGGAAACAATAAATGTAAATTTTGTAAAAAAAATGTGAGTATATATACCCAGTATATATTTTTTTACTGGTAGATAAATCTTTTATAGATTGAGAAGATTACTAATAAATTGGTAGGTTTATATAAAGTGTATTTGGATTGTTTTATTCACAAACAGGAAATAATTTTGAACTTTCTGAATGAGGGATCAACTAATTACCAATAAATTAATAATATTTTTGTAGGTTTATATAATGTGTATTTGGATATTACATTGTATTTTATTCACCAAAAGAATTTTGAACTTAGTGAATGAGGGATCAATTCTTTCCCACCCCACCCCTCTCAAAAATTCTTGTCATTCTCTGCTTGAATTGGAGTTGTGATTATGCAAGAAATAATTTGGATAATTACTAAAACACACTAAAGCACAAAAAGTTAACAACAAAGGAATTGTGCAGGTCTGTAGTAGAGTGCTTTTGCTATAGCATCCTAACCCCCATTCTTTCAGATTTTATGTGCAAATAACAGTTATGCAATGCCGTGCATATTTTACTACCGGTAATACATATCATGCGCTTGTTATTTTTAATGGCAACAGCTGCATGTACATTCAACATAAACTGGTTACACAAGTCTCAGTCAGAGTAAAACACATACTGGTTTTACTTATGGCAGATCAGTTAAAATGTGCCTTATTTAAAATAATAACTGAAAATCCTTTATATAAAGTGCATTAACAAGTAGGAGCAATGTATCTTTACATTTAAAACAACACTAGAGAAAGAAAACATTGCTCACAAGTGTTAATGAATAGATGCACTTTTTTTATGTATCTTTATTTTAATCAACAGTTGGGAGTTAATTTGGTGGAGCACCAACTGGCTGCCATGTTTTATAGATTATCTCATTATATCATCAAAGAAACTGTAGGACCTCAAAATAACGCAGGCTGCTTCTGGACAGCCAGAAACCCTGTGTTGTCAATAATTCATTATAGTTGCCAGCTCTATGAACTAACCTTTACAATACATGTATGATCTCACAGTTATAATGGCTGGAACAGGATGAATTTAATGACCAAAGGTCATGGTGTATCATGCTTTAGATTATGCAATTATTCTAGCAGGCTTAAAGACTTGATAACTTGTTCATAATTGGAGGTCTTTGATTTATCAAGGGTCAGTATTAGGGTCAATCCATGTATATATGGAATGGCCGATACAATGCATCAGATGTTAAACAACAGGATGGCTTGTACTGTTAAATTGGAATGAATTAATTATTGTGGCTTTACTTTCAATAATTGTGTGACAAAAAGATTTCTGCAGGCTTGATAAGACAATGTGAATATAGTGGTTCCTTAGATAGTGTACATTTTTTCAAATACATATATTAGTAAAATTAACATAGAAAGATATCTTGATTTTGTTTTTTGATGAACAGTTAAATAGAAGAAGATACATTATATTTACTTTATCATGATGAACTGACTCAGATGTAGATTTATGAGTTCCAAAGCAAAAGATAAAAACATTCATTAGTATTTTCTGCTTTTATTTCAGGAATCACCGGTGTATACTTAATCCTTCTTATTGTGCTGGGAGGTTTGGCAACATTAGCTCATGCTATTTTCCATATTGTGCTGGCAGCCATTCCTGAGCCATATGGTTACAGTTTCTCAAACTGTGAGTACAAGGCAGGGTTGTCATTGCATGACGCCATCTGATATTGCAGCTGACTTTTCAACCATGACATTAGGGTCTGCCAGTTACTTGCTGAAGACATGTTCTGTACTAGCTAGGTTGATTTGAACTGAATGAGATACTCTGAATACATGTAAATATATATGATTTAATAAAAATTTTCACTTTCGTGTATTAATCTGAATGAAAATATTTTTTACATGTTTGATAGTAATTTTAATCTATCTTTGAGTTAACAAACAAAAGTTATTTGTGAAATGCCTGGACACTAAGCAAGTGCACAAACATATAATAAGGCTATTGTTGTAAGTACTCAGATGTATTCGTGTGCATTGTTAATCCTCTTCCACTCTGATTTCCATGAATTCAGAGTAATGTTTATTTTTCCCATAGTTGTACTTTATTCATTTGCATAAAGAAACTATACAGATAATTTTGCAAGGTGAAATATTTTTATGGTATTAACTTTGCTGTAGTAATAAATCACATTTTGATGATATTGATTGTAATTCTTGATTGATAGTAGAAAACTTGACCATGAATTTGAAAATGTGACTTTATTATGATAATCTTTCCTTGGTTGGGTTTATACCTCCAGATCTCTATGCTGGTAATCAGTTATCTAAACGCACACAGCTTGAGGCATTTCTCACTGAGCGATAACAACAAAGAGGTTTACACTTCACCGACCATGGCTTAAACACGGGAGATAATTCTTTCCTACATTGATTACTGTGAAATTATTATAAAGATTACAAAACAATTAATACTTTAAAGTATAAAACTGATAGAAATTAGATTTTTAGTCCATAATATATATCATATATCATTCCACCTATACATAATTTTTTAAGTATTGATCTTTTTTTGTATTTATGTAATTATTGAATTTTTGAATGTACTATGTTAATAGTCTGTCATGATATTGAAGTTTAGTAAACAGTCTATATAAGCCTTCTCCAGAACCAAGCAATTCATACTTACCTGGTGCAGGGGATACCATGATCAGCAAGGTGGTTCCCCCAGATCGAGGCCTTACCATTGCACTCCGGTTTGGCTGAAGTCTGCGATAACCCCAAATGCGGGTTACTCGGGCACGTAATTTTTTAGTGTGGGGGTCTGCGTTCGCGCTAACCCCTGATCAAAACCAATGTCAGAATCTTTCTCTTCTCTCTACTCCTTGACTTAACACTAATTTACTTATTTGTAGGTTCAAGCAATGAAAAAATTGCAAGGCTAATAGCTGTTGAAAGGTATTGGATTAATGTTTTTAATAATGATAACTACTGTAAACCAACTTTTATTTGCTACAACTCTATTTTGCACACTGGAGATAAACTGGTTTGTGGCGACAAATTGTTGCGTCAAGCATTTTGTTGTTTTTTAAAGCCATTCAGCAATGTCTGGTTTATGGCTAGAAATATTTGCAATGTCAAGGCTCTTGTGAAACTTGCGAAAATTTCTTGCACCAACATTGCTCTTGCAAAACGTGTGAAAATTTCTTGCACCCGAATAAAAGTTTGTTTACAGTATATTGTTATACGTATACATTTAAACGTACAACATTATTTTGTCACATGTTTGCACCAGTATTTTGTGAATATCAACCATAGATTTTTTATTTTACACTGCAGTAATTTTACAATAGATTTGTAGAGATTACTGTTAATATTAAGTAATACATGTATTTTGCATCTAAAATGCTCAGTGTAATTGAATGATACAAAATTTATCCAATAATGCATCTTTACTGTGATATTTTGGTGTTTGCAGACTGGACGGTGTCCCGTTTATTCACATTCTGCGGTTGGTTGTCCTGGATGTGGTTGTCCTGGCGGTTGCCATTCTTGTGTTCATTGTGTGTTACAAAGTGTTCAGTCCATCCAGGGACACTCTAAGCTCCGAGGACGTCCCCTCCCTACAATCCATCACTCGAAGGAGGAGGGCCAGCAGACTTCATAACTTCTTACTGTTTGTGGGGAAGTTTATTGACGTTTTATTTTTAGCAGCATGTGGCATTATTGTACCATCTTTAGCAAGTGCTGCATACTTTTTGTCTTTTTTGTATATTGCAACATGGTGGTCATTATATCGAGGCCTAGGAAAGAAATTTTCTATATTCCGAATTTGTGTTTTAATATGGAGTGGACTACACTTGCTATTTCTTCATTTGTACCAAATGCAACTTTTCCAAGAAGACTGGTTCCCTTCAAGAACATCCCTATGGGCAAGGTAATCTAAAAATAGATATCTACCTTGAAGCTCAGCATTTTCAATCAGAAATATTTAGTAGTATCATATATTAGAAGTATGAATTTATAATGGGCATTCAACAAATTTCAATTTTGAATACTGTTTATCTTGTTGAGTCACAGTTGATCAAAGTCAAGATATCAAGGGTTTCTGACGAACAAATACTTCTGGTGTTGTAATCTGACCTTATTGAGCTTCAGAACTCAATTATTGACTGGTAATAACACATATTTGAGAAACTATTAAATAATTAGAAATAGTAAATATGTATTTGAAATGGAGGTAATTAGTATTATTAATTGAAAAAAATGTTCTTCTGAATTATAGGATTCTTGGATTAACAGCAGTCATAAAGACAGATTGTGGCAAACCCTGGTCTGTGGAGTTTCATGAACCTTCAAACTGGCCACTGTTTGTCAACCCACCCCTTCTGTTGGCTCTCTATATCAGTGTAGCCACTGAAACTAGATACTGGAGAAACTCTAAGGTATCCATAAAACGTGCTTAGTTGTGCTTGCAACAATTTTAAATTCCTCAGTAGAATGAGCTAAAGTTCAAGCAGTATTGTGAACAATACTTTAATCATGTCATTTGGTGTTCCTCTGAGCATAGTAATTGCATACATGTTCACAAAATTTCGCATGATATTTTTAGATGTGTTGTCGAAGCTAATGAGCTTCATTAAAATCTTGGTGTTTGTCTAGTAAAGCCTGAAATACATGTGTCCTAATATGCATGGCTTGGTGTGTCATGTTTTTGTAGAGAGAGGATGTTGTTGATGCAGAAACCAGTTCTCCCAAGAAGAAGAGGCGAAGAAATCCAAAGCCGTCTGAGCGGGAGGTATTGCCGCAACATGATGGTCAAGACGAGGTTTGGTGGAATTTAACGTTAACGTTGTGGCGTTGACCTGTTGTTTTATTATTTCTGTTTTGGCTTGTTATCTTCAGTTTCTAGAAATGTTTGCTTGATTACTAATCATTTTTGAATGACATGCAAAGAGCAAATGAGAGGAAAACTTACTTTTAAAAGATTTGCCTGATATATTTTGAAAATCCAGAAAAAATAAGATCAACTTTAATTTTAGAATGTATGTTTTAAAAGAATAAAGAATATGTTTAATAGAATTTAATGAATACACATTTACATGTAATTACATGTATTGTATACTTATGCACTGTTATTTCAAGTTATAAAGAATACACACATACAATTATATTTGGTTTATGGTGTATTAATTAAAGCTTTAGATGCAACACATATCCTTTTTTAGCATCCTTATATTACATATATGTTTTCATTTGCTTTTACGTATTATATTAGATTTAAGCTATATAGCAAAATGGTTTTCATTTGCTTTTTGTGTCGTTATCAAAAATGTTGTATCCTGCAATTTACATAAATGTATATGTTATGAAGAGAAAAAAAATGTTGCACACATTGCATGAAAAGTTGCAAGAAGAAAAAATACATGGAAAAGAAACAGGATGAAATTCCACCAACTCTCCAACATATGTAAATGTAACTTCTAGATGTGTATTGAAACTCATCCAAATTTCACTGATCTACTTGTACTCAGAACAATCAATATTCACTTCTGAAATGAAATTCTGGTATGTACCTGTTTTTCAAAAGCATAATTGATACTTGTAAACTCAATGTATACACAAATATTCAGTCCTGGTTCCTCTTGTTTCTCACTTCTTAATGTGCACTGCTCTCTCAAATTTTATTTCCTATTATTAGGTTAAAATTTTGTGAATGTTAATAATTGCTTTTTACATATTCTTTGAATGAATCAGTTATGAAGGCAATTTTTTTTGCCAGGTTAAAGGAGGAAATGCAAGTTTTTGTTTTTGTTTTCTTTGCACTCTCTGAATGCATGCCAGCTTGAAGCATATTGTTTTGGATGTTCTCAGTACAATCTCTATTCAATGTTTGAAGAATATTATGGTATATAATGAGCTTCTCTTCAGTACCAAATACTGGGTGAACAAAATGCATGATTTTTCAGGCTATATCTTCAATATTTTATAAGAAAAAGACAAAGTCGTAGTAATTGAATATATGGAAAACTGCACAGTGACGTCTTGTTATAGATGTAATGTCCTTGTTATATTGCCAGCGCAGCCTATCCCTTACAAATACCCCCCAAAAAATTCACTCTTTACTAATAAAGTCTTTATGATGCAAACTTGCATACCAACCTTTTTTAACACAAGTCCAGAAATGTTCAAATAAAGTTTCAAATTATGTAATGTTGCTCTTGATGTTAATACTAATTCTGATACTTGTGGATCAAATTAGACATCATAACTGTTCTTCATTGTGATATGATGGACTCTGACTTTTAAAACAGGGCACTAGAGAGCTGAAACTGCTGAACAATTATTGATTGATAAAAATTGATGAAAGAAACTGATAGCATTGTCACCTTGAAGTTAAAAAAAATGGCAATATGAAAAGGGAGAAATGCATTGTAATTTAAATCATGCATAAATACTGAGGTTCAGGAACACCCTCTATATGTATTTACATGTATACATCTGACTTTGTTCATCTCATTTAACCCAAAGAGACTTGACAAAGGCTTCCATTTTTACCTAAGTTTTATAGAAAGTCTTTTTCAAGTCATGATATGTAAATGTCCATTCCCATCAAGATTAACTATAACCTTTTCACTGGGATTTTCATTTCTATACATTTATATAATCTGTACATCTTTAAAACCGGTTCTTCAAACATCATACTTTGGACTTCTTTGGGATCTGTAAAACTTTATTTCCTAAATATGAATAGATGATGAGATCATATTTCTTAAAATCTCTACACCTTACATTTTTTGTTAATTTGTCTATTTTAATGCTGCATATTAATTGAATAGTCACACAAGTGTTTCATTATTACTTGCACAGAGCTTGGTAAATGCTGGAGAGAACCAGTCCTACGAGACCTTCTCAGAGGAACCAGCCAGACAACGCAATAAGGATGATTCGCCCACCATGCTGGATTCAGACGAAGAAGATGGAGGCTCAAATCGTTCCAAACCAAAGAAGACCAAGCCCCACGTCAAGAGAAGTCCAGTGGTTTCCTTGTTTGTGTACATCATGAAGCAGAGCTATGTCTTATCACTCATAGCAATGATGGTAGGGCTCTGTTTAATAATAAATGAATGATAAGGACTTAGAAAGGACTTCCTAAAAACTGGAATATGCATGGAATATAATATATGCTTTGATACTTTTGATGCTGAGATATCAATGTTATTAAATTCTTTTTTCATACTTTTGAATTAAGTCAGAAATATCAGCTACTGGTATAAGGGAAAAAAGAAGTAGAAAAAAATATCATTTGGGTTTTTATGTATAAATTCCATTTTGTATTGGAAACAGTTTTATGTTTCATGTGTATGTTGCAGGCTTGGAGCATCACCTACCACAGCTGGTTGACCTTTGTCCTCCTGTTAGCTGCCTGTTTTATTTGGATGGTCCCTCAGTCCAGGAAGGCGTGTCTTGTGTGTTCCCCAGCTGTAGTCCTCTATGGGGAGGTCCTTCTCATCATTCAGTTTGTTTATGGCATGAATCTCAAGGAACTTCCAGAGGAAAGTAACGGAATCAAGCTGGATGAGATCGGACTCAAGAAGTTCAAGTACCCTTGTTTACAGCTGGCACTCCAAGTAAATGCAAATACTACACAGAAACAAGACTTAAATTTGATGAATTTCTATAAGTTTGGTGCATAAAATCATATAATTTAGAAAAAGTTTGGTGTATTAAGAAACTTTTAAGAAAGATACATTGAAGTAATGATAAATAATTTATTCATTTTGTATTGATGGTGTGTTTTGTATTGTGTAAAAATTATAATGATAGTCTCTTCCTTTAATTTTCCAGATCTTATTCACCAGTATGTTCTGGCTGACCATGAGACAGTTTATTAGAGAGAGAAAGCTATCAGGGTCATCAGACAACTCTCAGGTTCCCATGGAAACACTCAGTTCCGAGGGGGTGTCGCCCGGCTCCTGGTTCAGTAAGTTGTCAGAGCTACATGGAAAACAAAAGTTGAAACAGTACATTATATACACACATGTACGATAGATATTGTTAACTCCTCCATACAACTTTAACCAATTTGCTTTTAGACAGATTGACCCATAGTATGTATTCCTTTATATTTAGGAAGAAATGTGGTGTATAGTGATTGTCATAAAAACATCATCTAATGTTAAAAATATTGGTGTAACTCAAGATTAGATCAATGTGGTGTTGGTGGGGGTTGAGTTTGCTTGATAACTAAAACACTCATCATTACTGACCGTGTTAGAGATGTAGGTGTTGTGGTGTGTTGTTGTTAACACTCAGGATTCTTACACAGAGGGCTGGATAAGGCTCAGGGAGATGTCAGATGGGGAGGAGGATGTGTGGGACATAACTCAGTCACCAAAGTGTAAGGCTCCATGTAAAGAATTGTTTGATTGGTGAAGGAGAAACCAAATTGGGAATCTTAAATTATGGTATACCATATTCATCATATTATGTGCCCCAGGCACTAGAATGTTAAAAAGAATGGGGATCTCTTTAGGTCTGTGACAAGGATGTAATGTTATGTGAGAGCATCCCTAGCTAATATTCATTTGTAAGTCGCTTAGTCTCTACATTAAGAGTTTCATTTGACAGGGAGTTTAGGTAACACAAAAATAATGCATGTGTTATAATACAAAGAATTTTTTAGACAAGATATAAGAAAAGTTATTCCAATAATAAATTTAGTAGATCATTCCAAAAATTTATTTTGTACACCATTTTAGCATTTTATCAGCCAGGCATGATGTACTAAATTAAATTGACCAAAACTGTGCAACTGTGATTAGCAAAATATTTTTGTCAAAGGTAATTATTTCTTTGTTGATACTAAATACAACAAGGTCAACTTTGCTTTTCAACTTTCTCAAAGGGAACAGAAGTACAGAAATAAAAAAACTGTCCTAATGGTATCATGAATGTGTATTTAGGAGGCCCCTTATTCTAGGTTGATTAAAAAGGGTATTGGTTGCTTATGAAGGCAGGGACATTTGGTAGGATGAATATGGTACCAATGCATATTTTTATATTTTTGTTTTTTGGGTTTTTTTATGATCATTTGCATTATTACAGCAGCCAACTTGAAACACTGATTTCAAAAGAAATCTGCAAGCTGGTGCTGAAAAATCTTAACACAGATCTAGATGAAAGGAAATGTTCATTTAGTAAAGGTGATATTATTGGTACATGTTAACAATGTTAAAGAAATACAGGAAAAAATTTTACAAGATATCAGCGATCAAATGGGATATCATATGAGAACTTGCATATGAGTAGCATATTTTATGTGTCATTTATCATCAGTGTTTCAAGTTTAAACACTGTAGTCTTCCCTCCAAGTCCGGTTCCCTTTTGTTGTATTGAATGAGGTACATTTCCTTTTGAAGCATGGTTTACTTCCCTTGCTTGATCATATATTGAACTCTGGGACATGAGAGATTAAATACTATACACATTTCTGTTTTCAAATGTATGCATGTTGGAAAAATTCATGATGTATGATCCACTGTCTCGTAAAATGGAACAGACTGCATGTCAGACTTTAATTTTATTTATCAATGTGGATAGAATTGGGGAAGAATGGCAAACCTCTTATATCATGAATCTTGCATGAACATGTGCTTCTGAATAATTTTAAGATTAAGAACACAGGCAGTTTGTTAAACATTTCATTTGCCATTATTATTACTGCTTTTTTAAATAATTTGGATTGTTACATCCTGTGGTTAGATACTAAATTCATATTTCTACTAAATGTTTTATGTTGCATGTTAAACAAAAATGACCACTTTAATTTTAGTAACTTTTTTTCCTTATTTTTAGTCCTTTTATTTTTTCCTTTGGCTTGATGCTTTGATGTTGTAACAATTTTTTTGCATGTAGACATTCCGTCTTTGGATGAGGTTGATGGATATGATGGTCAGACAGTCAAGCTCATAGGTATGCCTAAACCCTCGTTTAGTTTCAGTTGTCATACTTTTTACTCTATTTGAGCATCTTTTAACCAGACTTCTTCTGCAGGTTTGCATGATTTAGACTTATGCTGTGTTTCTTAGAGTTTAAACCTCATGATATGAAGCCTATATTACCTTATCAACAAACTAATGACTATAACACAAGTTTTGCAATAAATAGACATAACGTAATTGAAGGAGCTTGCAGTTTTTGAGATACTGTATACAGTGTTATTTTTGCCCTTTGTAATTCACCCTTTTACACTTCCAAACAATTTTGCTCCATCTTAATTTGGCCTTGACAGAGTTGTGTTTAAATAGATATAATATGAGACATTGAAATTCACCCAGTCTTAAATTCACCCGCCGATGAGGGCAAAAGGGGGGAAAAATAAAACAGAGGCGAATATTTTCCTGTATGCAGTACCTTGTTTTATTTTAAAGTTCGTGAAAATGTATTTCTTCCAGGACACTAACATGCTTGTGTACTAATAGATCATGTTTTCAGACATGTCTTCTTGCATCACAAAACACTTTCAAACAATCACACTTAGATAAAAAAAAGACATGATGAATTTAATTTCTGCTTGTGTGAGTGTGTTATAAAGCTATCGAATTATATATAGTTATTTCAGCAATCCAATCTTGACCTAGATTCAGGTGGACAGATTGAGGCATGGAATATAGTGTGTACTGCAAACAAAAATGAAACCAAGAAAATTAATGAACAGACTTTTTCTGTATTTAGGTCATTCTGAGGCAGTGAGAACTATTGGTAAACCTTGCTGCTAAATGTTCGGCCTGTACTAACACACATACATTGCCAAATAACAAACAGAGCCAAATAACAAACAGAGCGAGTGTCTTAGTACTGTCTTATTACATGTATGGTGTCTAACAGTGTTTGTTACTCAATTGACTACTCTGCTTGAACAAAATAAAGATTAAAACAGACTATTTGCACCCTTTTGAATGATCAACTATGTGGATTGACTTTGAATGCAACGATTTTGGAATTCTTTTTACTAGGGCTTGCAATATATGATGCATTTAACATTTTGACAACAAGCTTTTAATTGAACTTATAAACTACTATATAGGTTTTTTACCAGTGTATTGGGTTATTATTTTTATCTTTTGGTGTATATTAAAAATCAGATGTTACGTGTCTCTGAAATGATTTTGCACCTGTTTGTGTATATTGATACTACATACAGAGTTAATTAAGGTGGTATGGGACACCAGTCAATATTACTATGGATAAAAAGTAGGTTAGAATCAAAATACTTAAACCAATTTAAAAATCCCCAGAGTGATTTGAACTCATGACTTACAGATCTGTAGGTTATGCTCTAATCCACTGCACTACGCTGTTGGGTAATTTATTTGGAGAGAACAAAAAATTATAATTTATTTTATTGTTTATTTCAGTAGAAAGAACCTCACAATATGGATGTTCCCATACCACCTTAAAGCCTCCTTTTTAAGCCCAAATATACACCTTTAGAAGGTTTTGTCTCATAGCGTACCTTTCAAAGTCAAATTTAATATTGCTCTTATTTTGCTCTGTGATTAATGAGGTCAAAAATTAAACAGAAAAATTTTCTCTGTGCTAATACAATATAATTGTGATTAAGTAATGTTGGTATAGTAATGATATAACTTTTTACAAACACAAAAATATGACTAGTTGATATAGTCCACTACCTATATTTAAGGGGTCTACGTGTGGAATTTGCTGTCCAAGTACTGGATATTTGTGTGCACTGGGATGATGCTGTTGATTTCTATACAGGAAGTAGTTGTCTACAGGATTATATACCTGATCTTATTCCTCCTCTTTATGCTGACCTTCCAGGTAAAAAATACATCTGCAACCATGTAAATTTAATAACCTAGAACCAGGTTAAGCATTGTACTTAGTCCTGTGTCAAGATATTAGTACATATTTTACTATGCAGTGTCAAAGTGCAATAGTGAGATTATCATAATCATGTTGTTTCATAAGCTTTATCCTTAAATCCTAATTTTGCACTATGTTCCTTTCTAGATGAGTTATACTCTGTGGAGGGCCTCTATGTATGTGTTTTGGTGGGTCATTATCATCTATTCTATGGGTATCCTGATAATACTCTACACATATCAGTTCCAAGATTTCCCAAGCTATTGGCAAAACAACACAGGACTCTCAGACGAAATGTAAGTCTGTGTATTGAAGTTGAACAATACAACAATATATAAAAAGAATAAGGTATTTTGGTGTATTTACATGCATGTATATATGAGCCATTTTATATCAGAACTACCAGTTTTTTGAACAGTTTGACACAAACTCAAACAGTTTTGACATATTGTTCGTATAGAACTTTCAGTTCTTTGATTTTGTAATACAGACTGTCAGACATTGGTCTAGAGCAATTTCATACAGCCACTGTGTTTGTAAGCTATAAGATGTTTAAATACTTTGATTTTTGTGTTTGTTTTGTCATTTCTTAAACGTTGGTCTGGAGCAATTTGATACAGCCACCTTGTTCCTGAAGCTGTCAGAACTTTCAGTACTTTGATTTTTTATGTTCATTTTGTGTTCTGTCAGATATTGGTCTGGAGCAGTTAGATACAGCCACTCTGTGAAACTATCAGAACTTTCAGTACTTTGATATTTTGTGTTTGTATTACAGACTTTCAGATATCGGCCTGGAGCAGTTTAACACGGCCACTCTGTTTGTGAAGTTGCTGACTCCGACCAGCTTCTTGATTCTGATCATTCTACAGGTCCACTACTTCCATGCCACCTTCCTCAGGCTCAGCGACATCAAACATGTCAAGTAAGCAGGCAAACTGATAGTAGATGAATGCTAAAATAATTGTAACAACTATATGTGTATATGTACGGCATGATGAATCCATGCGAAAATATATAATGATTTTAATCATTAGTTACATGTAGAACTAATTATCAAAATATAACAACAGATTCACATGGAAATAATTGATTTTAATTGTGACATTAGGTTTATATGTTTTGTTTATTTTCTGGTAGAAATGAAGATAAAAAAGATGATCAGCCAGCTACTAACACAATGACAGACACTGCAGGGGAGACTACTGATTCTGAACCACCAATCATTAAAAAAGGTAAGAGATTAACATGTATTTAGTCATTTTATGCTCTGAATGTGTATTTCTATTTTTTTTTAATCAGACCACTTTGGTTCAGTATTATTTCTGCAATAAATATGTTTCTGCTAGGAAAGTAATAAAGAAGTCACTAAAATGTATTTACTGTTTTTACAAATCTATCAATATAGTGTAAAACATCCCTGTGCATGGTATATTGTCAAGTTGCTATTTTAACTAATCATTTAATAAACATTGGAAAACATCTCTGATTTATGCATCAAAAGAAATTCTAATTTCTTGAATTTTTCAAAGATTCTGTGTTTTGACATGTTGATCATTTACCTGCACTTTGTTCTGATCTATTATAACTTTTTGCCAGGACTTTGTTCTGAATCTGTTGTAACATTTTGCCAGGACTTTGTTCTGAATCTGTTGTAACATTTTGCCAGGACTTTGTTCTGAATCTGTTGTAACATTTTGCCAGGACTTTGTTCTGAATCTGTTGTAACATGTTGTCAGGACTTTGTTCAGAATCTGTTGTAACATTTTGTCAGGACTTTGTTCAGAATCTGTTGTAACTTTTTGCCAGGACTTTGTTCAGAATCTGTTGTAACATTTTGTCAGGACTTTGTTCAGAATCTGTTGTAACATTTTGTCAGGACTTTGTTCAGAATCTGTTGTAACATTTTGTCAGGACTTTGTTCAGAATCTGTTGTAACTTTTTGCCAGGACTGAGGAAGAAGGTGAAGCTCTACATCCTGACCGTGTGGCACAAGTGTAGCGAGGTGTGGGCGGAGGTGTCCACCGTCCTGTGGCGGGTACTGGAGGTCCACTTTGTCAAAGTGGTTCTCTTCACCATCTTCATGGTCTGTGTCAGCGAGGTTAGTATTGTTGGTTGTGTCATTCTTTATTAATGTATACATAGCAGTTTGTGAAGTTTTGGGCTTTAATGGGTATGTAATTGAATTTATGAAATTTTTTTCATCTGGATACCCGGTATTCATATGATTGTGTTTCCCAACATGTGATCAAGCAACAGTGACAAGCTGATAATTACTGTTATATGCTTATGAGTCATTATGCTTTTAATTTTAATGAAAAAAGGCACTTTATTAAGTTCAAGTGTAAACATTAATGCATGTTTCTACTGAGGAAAGGCTTAATTTTGTGCAAATTTTGTATGCATATTTGAAATTGAAGGCTTGACTTGCAATGAATGTTTTTAATCCTCTATTTCCTAGTTGTCTGCCATAGGAGGGGTGTTTGTGATCATCCTGGGGGTGTTTATGCCCATCACCAGGGGATGGACAGTGATGTTACATGTGTGTAGAATATGGGTGTCCATTGCCATGGTAGCCAAAATGATCTACCAGCTCAGCATCATTGACAAGGAGTACTGGAACTCCAACTGCACGGTAAGGCTGAGCTTTCTCATTGTCATTTGAAACAGGTTGTATCAAGCTGCGATCAAAGATAAGATGCTACCAGCAAAATTGAATGTTCTATTCACGCATACAATTGTAATTCATTTCACACATAAAACTGGAAGTCTGTTTTTCAATATGCAAAGGCTTAAAATCTACAGTAAAACACGCTTATAACGAAGTCCCAGGGACGGGCAATTTAACTTCGCTATAGCATAATTCGTTATATTCTTCAAGTTTACAACATGAGATAGAGACTTGGGAAATGAAAATCACTTCGCTGTAAGCGTCAATTCATTATAAGCATGTTCGCTATAACCGTGTTTTACTGTATTACTTGCACATTACAAAGTCTACACTTTACACATGAAACTGAGTGAATAAGATCCATTTTGTTGAATTGGATGTGTGAAAGTGAGTTATCAAGCACTAATAAGAGAAATTGATTTGATATTTTATTTTTACATAATCATGCACATATCTATAGATCAAATAGTTCAGTATATATAAAGACTTTGATTTACATGTAGTTGATTATTTGTTTATTTGTAGATCACCAATGACGGTGTCAATTCATCAACAACCCCAGCTCCAGTGACCAACATAACAAACCTGACTGATCTACTGCCAGCAGAAACTGTCATCAATCCATTTGGCAATGGCACAGTCAACAATGCAAAGTGGGTGGGCCTGGATAAAGAAGGAGTCCTTTCATACTATCTCAGAGTAAGTACTAGGGATTATATGTTCTGTTGTCTTATAAACTGATTATAGAGCAGAGAGAGAGAGAGAGAGAGAGAGACAGAGAGAGAGAGAGAATATTATTATATGGACCATTAGCTGTAAGAAAGATTAAAATAAACATTTACATCCCTCAAATTGTGAATATTTAACATAAGACTACCGGTATTTATTTAGAGTGTTTTACAGGAAAATTACTTGTATTAAGGATATGAATTCTATGGGAACACAAATTAGTACATCAAATTAAGCAATACTGATGATTAACCTTGTCTGAAATTGTTATTTAACTTCTTGTTATTGCAACACAAATTAATACATCAAATTAAGCAATACTGATGATTAACCTTGTCTGAAATTGTTATTTAACTTCTTGTTATTGCAGAATTACATCCTGATTTTGGTGGTACTGATATTTGAGCGAGTGATCTTCTACAGACAGGCCCGGCGACGCCTCTATACCAGCATCGCTGACATTCCTAAAGGAGTCATCTTCAGTAGCACCAACCGCAAAAATGCTGATAAAAACTTGTGGAGTTGTGCAAAGTATTTTGCCAACTACTTCTTTTACAAATTTGGATTGGAGGTTTGTCACTGAGTGGAATAAATGTATGCTGTACATATTTATTTTAAGATACAATGTCAATTTACAGAGTATTTAAGATAAACTCATGCATGAAATAAAAACTTTTGAAATAAATCTATTTGGTAAAAATAATAAATGAAATTAGGATTTTGGAACACATGAACTTGTAATTATTACAAGCAATTATTTCAGAGAGGGTTTGGGTCATCTGTTCTACATTAAATTATCTCATATTTTTAGATTGTCTAGTGTATTTCCTGTCTTTGAAATGTACTTACATTGTACCATTGTAATTTGATATTTTGACCACCTGACAGATCTGCTATATCATGATGGCCACTGTGATCTGTGTGAGAGTGGACGCCTACAGTGTGTTGTACTCCATCTGTCTGGGAATACTGCTGCTGCTGAGTCGACGAAAGAATGCCCTGGTCTGGCCCATCTTCACCATCATACTGACCGTACTGTTACCTGTCCAGTACATTCTCTGCCTAGGCTTCCCTCCAGGGGCTTGTATAGGTATCTTTACACATATTCCAACTCCGAAAAGCTTGATAGTCTGTTGTGGAGAGAGAGAGAGAGATTTAAAATATTGTGTTTTTCATATTTGAAATTTTTATCATAAGCTTTTTTTTGCAGAATACCCTTGGAAATTCACCACAGAGACAGGAAAAAACCTAGAAACATGGCTCTACCTTCCTAGTTACTTTGATCCACCTGATGTGAACAAGCTTATAGGTAAGCTACGAAAATATCATCAAAATAATTGTACCAAGTTAGAATTAACAAATTCTCCCAGTGTTTTCATTTGCCCAACACAATATTTTTGCAATTGGTCATGCAGTCTCTTCATTAAGGCAAATGTAAAATTCTCTTTGATGACGAAAGAATTCCTTGGAATCTTCCAGGTGTGTTTCTCAGTTATTATGTTTATTTTGTAGGGGACTTTTTCCTGCTGCTGTTTGTGTGTCTACAGTGGCAGGTGTTCCGGACAGAGGCCCATGCCCACTCAGATACCTCCCACTCCTATGGTGGAGGCAGCAATGGAGACATACTGGAAGAGGTGGAGGCCAACATGCCCATCCCTGTGGAAGACTTCACCACCATCCATGAGTAAGTTACACTGGAGGATATCTCAACTCATGTGTCTACTTTAGTGGGGAACTAAATTTTATAAAGAAAACTGGATAAGTCTATTGTCAGTGGTCTTTCTCTGTGCTTAAATCCACCAACTATCTGCTATTCTGTGTTATTTTCAGTGGTTTATACAAGGCTTCAGTGTGTCCTGGTTGTACTGCTTTGTATTTTGTAACTATATGTAACAGTACTGTAACAATTGTGTTTTCTTAGTTCTGACTCTACATGTGAATTCTTGCACATGTGGAAAAATTAAGGTCAAATGACCATCATATTAACAGTTCATATCTTATTTGTGAAACTCATGCTTTCTCAGCCTTAGGAGGTATGTATAATAATGGATTTTTTGTGGAGTGTGTTATATCACCTATAGCTAATGTTTTAGCAGAATTTGCCTTCACCCAGTGCTCTTTCAGCCAGTTTTGACAATACATTTTCAGTTTAGATATTGTCTTTTGAAAAAATGAAAATGACTGGATGTTTGAATTATGTAGCTCTCAAGGGAATCATCTGATATTCATTCTCAAACGTAAATATATAAGGAACAAACAGCAATGTTTAAAATTCAACATGACATGAACTTATTTGGTACATGATCAAATCTTCTGAGAAGTTTTTTGGGCTTCACAGGATTTGATCATGTGACTAAACAAGTCATATCCCGGTGAACTTTTTAACAGGCAGTTTATTTCTAAACTGTGAATTTTACTACTTATGGTCATGCATCCTTGTGTCACTTACCTTATATATATCACAAGTGGTCTTTTTTCCTGTAAAGATTACTGTTAAAAGTGTTGTCATGGTTTTGTTGTCCTTTTCCCAGAATAACAATTCCTTATTTACCTCATTTGTGTGATGAGCAATAAAACGCAGCATGTAACCCAGAAATATTGATATTACTGTGTGTTTCAGTTGATTGCATTTATTTAAGTGGCTTGCATGTAATGCTGCCCATTTGCCACAGCACAAGATATTTTACCTCTTATTAAAGTGACATGTTCATATTAATAACAAAGTATATTATGTAGAATGATAGAAATAAACTAATGTAAAGCTTGCTCTTGATCTAATCCTTTACCCACATTGATGTTGTAATAAGCAAAGGCCTATTGGAGGGAATGACTTCTATACTGTTCTGTTGTGTGTCTACAGGTCCTATCTGGATGTTGTCAAGAGCGGCTTCTTCTCCTACATGTACTGGGTGACCCTGTACATCATCTTCCTGGCCGGCACCACCCGGATTAACCTGTTCAGTATGGGCTACATCATCGGGGCGCTCTGTTTTATGTGGTACGGTCAGGAGTTCATTCTGAAGCCTCTCAGGAAAATCAGGAGAAGGTACGTCTGTATAAACTGTGTCAACTGGAGTGAACATTTTCTGTCAAAATCATTCTATAGTCTGTTCCATGTTATTGCTTTCATCAGTTTTTGATGATTTTTGTAAATTTAAATATACATACCTGTCAAGAAATACAATTTAAATCATAAGGGACAAAAACAAACAATGTATGGAGATTCAAAATGTGAAATGTTTATATCTTTTCTCCATTCAGAAGTACTCAAAACACCTTGAACAATTTTTTAGTGTTATCATCCAGGATACTTTCATGACTTTTACAATGTGAAATCCCCATAGACTTTCTAATTTGGTTATGTATTTAAACCTGAAGCGGTAGAGGGGGCGTGTCAAAATGGATATTCTGGTCTTCTTTCATTCAAGTGAATAGTTTGGGCTCAAAGGATTATGATTATTGAGAGATACATGTTTTACGCAAAATATGATGGAAGCAGAAACTTGTGACATAGTATAGCTTAGCTTTTGCTGGAGAATGTTGAAACATGTTTGTTGCCTTTTCTTTCTTACATGTATCTGTACTTCACAAAGCAGTAAATTATGGTAATATTGATATACTGGTATTATAGACCATTGGTCATTCAATAAATGTCCTTATTTTCTGATTACAGCTGGAACACATTCTTGGGCTACACCTTTATTGTCATATTCCTTAAAGCCTCCTTGCAGGTATGTACATATACCATCTTATTCAAATAGAAAAATTATGAGCATATGCCCCCCCCCCCCCCAAAAAAAAAATTGATTAAAACTTTTTTATTAAAAAATTATAGTAGAAGGATCCATAATTTAAAATGTTGAAAGTCAATGCTAAATGTGAATATGAGTTGAGTGTTTTGTTCATTGGTGTGATTGTAGCTTTTGGGCTGTGTTTACATTGACTACCTGTATGACAACCAGTGCTGGCTGATACAGCTTCTGGGCCTCACCTGTCTATCACCTTCCAAAACCTACTCGCCAGGTGAGTACCTGATGTAATTTACCTGATGGACAAGAAATTTATTGCGGAATGTTTTTTAGCAATGCACATGTTTTCATTAGCTGCAGGTATGTAGCTCCCGGTCTGAAAAAATTTGGATGGACGACCTGGAAGCTACAGTGCCTTCCATGGTTAAAATCTGCAATTTACGGCACACAAAGAAATGTGCTAGTTTTGGACTAATTAACCTTATTTACACACAAATTCTGTGGAAAAAATTAGTACCAATAAACTCTTCAGTCAATTTACTACTTGCCTAAAACTTGCCTAAAACTTTCTCTTAACCACGCTAACTGACCTCAGAAATTGAAGTATGTTAAATTCACGTCGAGATCGAGAGTCGCCATTTTTACATGTAAACAAATTGCACCACTTCAATTTACGGGGCTGGTGATGGTTTTTAAAAGAAATCAGAGGCAAGTAAAGTGATGGTATCTATAGTCAAATGTCCCAGAATTTTTTTGGAATCAAATATTTGTATAAAATTTGTTCGAAAATAAAGTTAATCAGTCCAAAACTAGCGCAGTTTTTTGTGCACCGTAAATTGCAGATTTTAACAATGGGAGGCACTGTAGCTGCGAGGTCATTCATCCGAATTTTTTCAGACCGGGAGCTACAGACCTGCTGCTAATGTTTTCATATAGATTTCATTTTCTGCAAAAAAGAGACATTGAAATTCATGACCATTTTTGAAACGTGTCAGAAAATGTCATTTTTTGTTACACATTTATGCATATGCATTGTTAAGGAGAGTAGAATTTTACTATTTTTCCATGTATGCTTGGTCATTTATGATGAATGTATCACTAAATATGGTAACATTTTACAGGTGTGATAGAAGGTTGGTGTTTTATCCCTGCATGTTTTTAGTACTGCAAACCTAGAATAGTTAAGACTAGGCTATACAGAACACCTATGCTTTTTCCCCCTGACACAGCTGTATATGGCTCTAAATAGTGCTTATTATAAACAGATTCCTATTTCTCATACATGTGCAACATACTGCCAGAAAAGAGGCTTATCAACATATATATACTAATTATTTGTCTTAGTACTATAAATTAATCAAAAATTCATCAAAGCTTTATATCTTATGTGTATATTGAAATAGGATATCATGTGAAAAGTTTTGCTTACAAATTTAAAATATACATAACTGAGGTAAATGATTTTGCAGTAATTAATATTCAAAGGTTGATATCCCTGTTTTTTAGAGAGCGCTAGTTTACGCAATGCCTATCCCAAATAATGTGAAGAGGTAGAGAGTAAAATTCTGATGAATCAATTTGTTATGTAACTTCTTGCAGTATAAGTATATGTATTTTAAAATTGAATTACTTTTGGACAGCCAAACAAACTTACTATCAATACATTTGTGGTGGTAAATAGTCCCATCATAGTACATGTATTGTGGATGCATTTAAAAAGCTTCTTTGTTAGTAAGGGTCAAATTTATTGGACACATTTGACCCTTGGCTATCAAATATGATGAACCCTTGATCTTAAAAACCAAAATGCAAATATATTACTGTAGTAGGAGTATGATGTTACATTAAGGTTTATATTAATTACATAGAATTTGTAGATGCTAAGAAATTAACTGTATCGTGTTGACTTGACAATAAATGTCGAAGCTGGCAATGCAAAATATATGTAAGAGAAGGTTGCTTAGAAATACATTTGTACATATTGCTTGCTAATCCAAAAGACACATTACAAGAACTAACAGATTTTCAGCATGTATGCATATGAATGTCATTAAAAATTGTAAGTTGTAATTTCTCAGGAAAGGCATGAAAAAGCTAACAAAATTAACAAAATCCCTCTACTAGCCATGAATCTTTAAGGCCAGTGACGAGATCTGACTCCAGGATCATGAAGCAATTTTAGACTTTAAAAGTAAAAAATTGTGGATCGTCTTAACTTCTCTTGATGGAAAACACTGACAAAATTCAAATGGTATAAAAAGTGTCTTAATATTACGGTAAGTTGTTGATTACAAATTTCAATCGTCATATTGTGATAAACAATAATTTTATAACTAACTGCAATTTTGACTTAAGTCTGAAATTGCTTCATGATCCTGAGGTCTGGAATCCATGGAGCTTAAAAAGATGAGTCATTGATTCCCCCTCCCCGCCCCCCCCCCCCCCCCCCCCAATTAATCTAAGTTGCGGAACAAGAACTTGTAGTATACCTTAAGTTTGTATATCAGTATGTTGTTTCAGTGTGTTTGATAATCATTACTTGCTATTATTATTGGTATAAGGTAGAGAAGGGTGATTTTTCTGTGCCTCTTTTGTATAGGTTCCAGTGGCAATGCTTGTAATGCGTACAGAAGAATGATTTTAACGTGTGTACTTTGTATAGGTTCTGATGGATTTGATTGTAAGGTGGAGAAGGATGATTCGGGCCTGAGCTGGGATGTGGTCTGTTTTACCTTCCTGCTGCTACAGCTGAGGATCTACAACAGCCACTACTTCCGGCACATCATCGCCAGTGCTGAGGCCCAGAATGCTCTCGCTGCCAGGTCTGTGTCAAAATCTCAAAATTACAGTGTGGGCAAAGGTACATAAAACACTGAAGCTGAACAGAAACTTTATACAGGGTTTTTTTTAACAGTATTCCCATATACCCTCAGGCAATAGAACGGGGCTAATTAAAAACAAATTTTATTGTACTGTGCTTGAACTGTAGATTCAGTAAAAAAAATTTGCAATTGGTAAAATTGTTTCAGTGCCATTGCATACACCAATATTTGGGTGAAATTGACCAAATGTATGGAATCTATAGTGGCCAAAATTCTTAATGTAATTCTGAATAAGCAATGATTCAAACGCAGAAACATTGTGTATACTAGAGTTTTGGGAATGAAATGAAAATTCAAACTCAGAGGATATCGTACTCTAGTATTTGACTCTTATCTGATTATGATACAGGGGTGCAGAACTCATCAACCATATACTAGTGACTCGTGTACAAGAACAGAGGGAAGAGGAGAGGCAAGTGTTGGAGAATATCAAGAAGAAGATGGAGATCCTTCGACACAAGAGAATCCAAGGCAGTAACAAAGCCTTCACTGAGCCGGACGAACATTTTCAAGGTAAATTAAGATCTGGACCATTTAATCAGATGAAGAATTTGTTTATTTTAGTGGTTTTTGAAATGATTGTTCTTACATACATATGTGATGTATTAAATCTTTTAAAGAATTAAGAGAAGTTTAAAATCCTCTTATCACTTTGAATCTATGACATTGAAAAAATCTTTGGTAGTACCTGGTGTTTTATAACTAGTAGGTACTTTATGTAAGACCATATATCCGGTAAATCAAAGTACTTGCAAAAGACTGCCCTGCTAATTGGTTGTGATGCGATATTTTAGCAATCCGGTCTGGTGACTACTATCTCTTTGAGGATGAAAGTGAGGCTCATACTGAGGACCCGACAAGTATCACAATTGGTGTAGATTCTGAGGAGGAGGAGGACAAAGCAGATCCTCTAAAGGTAAAAGGACAATTCTGTGGTCCTCACTGAATACTGTTGGGAAGGAATTAATTATCTGTAAACTGTAAAATAACTGACTTTTTTGGGGGTGGATGTGCAACTGCTGTATAGTGACATCTAACTGTCATTAAAAGATTGACTTGCCTAAATCATGAATATGAATGCTATTGATGGACATTAATACAAAACTTTTATGAGATGTATTTGGAATCCTCTTTTGTAGCTGATCTCAACTGCTATAGAGTCTGGTGCCAAAGCTGCAGTGGAGCAAGGAGAAAATGAGGTAAGAGAAATTATGATGATCAAATAATATGGAACAGTGGACTAAAAAATGGTAGAGTAAATTTATTTTACAATAAACATGTATACTCATGCATCAGAACAATTTTCACATTTGTACATATTTGTGTCTATCTGAAGGATGAAGAGGGTAATGAAACAGGCTCAGAAGTAAAGGAAGACAAGTCTGGTACGAAATATTATACAACTGTAAAGTCTTATTCATATCCACGAGGCTTTATGCTATGTACTCTGACTAGATTTTTTAGACAAGATGTTTTTATTTATAAAACTCTTGCCTTTTTAAAAAATCATTTTTATTTTACAGATTCCAAACTAGATAAAATATTGAATATTCTGAAACTGATCAAAATGTTATTGGAAAGTTTGGTAGATTGGATGATAGAAAAGTTTAATAGGGTATCCGACAATCATCGCAAGGTAGCAGAAACACTGGAAGAAGAAATGAAAGCTCAAAAGGCTCTGATTCAGGTATCTCTTATCTCTCCTTCTGTCTATTTACTGTAATAGGTTACCTGATACATTGTAAATCATCTTTTTTTATACAAGAAAGGTATTTCAGTTAGTCATGAGAAATTGATTTGCAATGTTTAAGATTGAGGCTTTATTACATTCAGTGGTATGTTTACATGGAAAAGTATCGACCATTGATATTTAATGAAGACAGGTAATTTTTAAACAACCTGAATATTTCGTGCAGTCAAATAAAGAATGATTTATAGCATCTACTTGTAATCATCATGTTTGAATTTTGATTATTTTTGATGTCGTATTATTTTTCTAATCCACAGAGAAACAAAACTGTACCTGTTATTAAAGACACGACAGTGAGTCTTCAGTTGGAGGATGATGGGAATGAAGGTCCATCAGGTGCCAGGTATGTGTACCTATAGATGTAGAAATAGCTGATTTCTTATGGATAAGATTCTTGAAACAATTTTTTTGCAAAAACCATGAAACCATCATGCAAGGCAATAGAGTTTTTCACATGGAAATGATACAGATATGCATACACAGCATGTCCACTTATTTGAAAATGGATCCAAGGAGAATTCACCCCTCCAGAACATAAGATGGTATACATGTAAAATTTCTGGTTTTTTAACATGTATAAATTGTCAGTTTGGCGAATTAGGGTTTATCATACGTTAATTATGAAGGAATTTAGATTTCCACAAAATTCACAATTTAACAGATGTTTATATTAGATGTTGGCCACAATTACATTGCATTGCTCTTGTACTATTACTTATTAGGTTAGTTACTGACTCACTACGGAAATATATTGGATTGATCAATCTCATAGATGGCGAGGCAAAGCCCAGCCGTCTATGAGATTGATCAACCCAATATATTTCCGTAGTGAGTCAGTAACTAACCTAATAAGTGTTTTGTTTTCCCGAGGACTATCAAGCGACATATTTATTCACAAATAGCGATGATCTAAGCAAAGCCATGTACAAGATCCCTAACATCTCGTCCAATTTAACTCATTTAAACTCTTCAAAATTATCAATCGCACCTTTCAAATACTCTTTAAAAATCTTTGCTTCACCCATGTTTACATACAATGATGTGTTGCTATTCAGTTTAAATGTTTTCTCCCTTTCCTCTGCAGAGATTTGAGCAAATTTCGACACTGCCATTTTGTTCTGCTCCAGACAAAACAATGTGACGTCAATATTCTAAGGGCAACTACTCTAATTTTAAAGAATTTCAAAGGGCAACTACTCCAAATACTTTAAGAACTTACGGCATGCAGTTTATGTATTAGATACTATGAAATGTCGAAATGAGTAAGCGAAGTGTCGGCCAATGACGGCCATATTGCCTAATATTATTTCTCACCGAACAAATATAGAGATATATGAGGCAAACACGTGCTATGTATAAACCAATGAAAGTGTGACATTTCAGTCCAAGGGAAAACAAAAATTTTTATGGTCACCTCGGTCTCTCAGGTGACCTATTGCAAATGGCCTTTGCCCATCCATCATTGTGCGTCATCTGTTGTGCATTAACAATTTTGCATTCTTAAATAGGAATTTTTCGCTAAAATTATATGTTTCATAGTCCTTTTTGAAGGATTTCAGACAGGGAGGTGGTCATCATTATAATACATCTATTTTAAATTTTTTCTCCAGAATGAAACTTAATTAATTAAATGCATACAGGGTATATGAGATTCTTTTACAAATTTGGGTATGGGCTATGCTACTCAGGTGACTGTTAGAGCCTATTGGCCTCTTGTTTTTTAACATTTAGAACTACATTGACTTTGAAGGTTCTGTGTTTTTCAGTGGAGAAAGAGTCGATTTTACAGATATCAGTATTGTGGATACAGAGGCACCAGATCCGTAAGTTTTATTCAATGCTATGCCTCTTTGCAGGATCAAGCTTAAGCTTTGATATTTGAAAAGTTTAAAAAATATACAATCATTTAAGAACAGCCTCAAATGAACTTATTTGGAAAAAATTGGAAGATTTAGTATTTTAATACTGTAACTGGATTCTTTTGGTGTGTACGATTTTTGGAGGAAATGAATTTTTTAAGATATTAGTGTGAATTTGAATTAGAGCATTTCTGGATGCTCCTATTCTTATACGCATATGTATGACATTTTAATGGTGTATTAGATTTAGAAAAAGTTGATTTCCACCAAAGACGCTAAAAAGAATAGACAGTCAAATGTAATACATTTACAGTACTCATTTTAGAAAACTGCATTACCTCTATATCATATGACTGAAGACCAAAATTTGTATGAAGAAGCCTATTTTGCGTATTTACTTTCATAAAGAGATGATGTGGATGGAAACGTACAGAGCAAACCGTCCACCAAGTTTGAGAACAAGAAGAACAAGGTGTATCGGCTGCTGGAGGCGACGTACTACGCCCTGGTGTCCCGGTCCGAGCTGGTCTGTTACTTCCTGATGATACTAAACCAGATCCTGTACTGCAGCCTGCTCTCCCTGCCCCTTCCCCTGATAGTGTTCCTGTGGGGCATGCTGTCAGTGCCCCGCCCCTCCAAGATGTTCTGGATCACTGCCATCACTTATACAGAGGTACAGATAAATAAATAAATAAAGCAGGGGGCCTAGAAGTATACTAAATATATGTACTGTTTAATGAGGGGGTCGGATGTGGGGATCTTTATTTCTGTATTCTCTTGATCAATTTCATATTGCAAAAAATTAAACACGCATGAATTGTTTTGACTATTGTGTTGCAGGTACTATAAAATGGTAAAAATGATGTGCCAAATCAAAAAGTTAACAGATTTATTTACTTTTTGCAAAATTTGTAACACACAATCATAATGTATATATGGTACGTCAATGATCATTGATTTATTTAAAAGTGCATATGGTATTCTTTGTCAAATAGATACAGTAAAACTCGGTTATAGTGAAGTCTTATGGACATTTATTGATTCCTCTGTACTTTACAGGCTGTGGTAGTCATCAAGTACCTGTTCCAGTTCGGTTTTTTCTCTTGGAATAACAACACGGACATAGAAACGAACCCCTTCTGGCCGCCCCGAATCATCGGCATTGAGAAGAAAGACGGCTTTGTGACGGCTGACCTCATCCTTCTGTTGGCTTTATTTATCCACCGATCAATTCTTAAGGTGGGACTTTCACTAACGTTAATTTGATTCAAGGTTACAGAATGTAAAATGTTTTTGTCTCGTTAGACATGTTCATGAAACAAGTCACGATTGATTCACATTTTGTATTTAGAGATACGGATTATGGAAGGATGCTGATGCCACCTTAGCAGATGTGGACAGAGCTGAGGAAATGATTTCAGCACCCACCACTCCTATCCAAGAGGTACAGTAAAGGGAATAATGGATTGAAATTAAAATCTAAATCTCTATTGTATAATTTCTAATCAAATCTAAATATTGGAAACAACCACCTAAAACCAATCAAAGAAAAAAAGAAAGGGGGATAATTGATATAACTTTCATGCTGCAAGCTACAGCTATCAATCATTTTTGATCCTCTGTAGGAGGGAGCTAGGTCATTTGAGAGCAGTGTCAGGAACAATTCAAAGGAAGGTCAGGTTGAATCCAGTACGAGTCAGGAATCGGATGGAGACAGTGAAGGTGGACCAGGGTAGGGACTAGTTGTGTTTCAAAGTTTACTACCACTAACTGCCAAGTTTTGACTGTATGTGTATATAAATGCAACATTTTGTTGACTTAATTTGAAGATTTCTATATGTATTTGTGCTATATTCAATTTCAGTCTGCAGATGGTGCTGGGGCCATTCAAGAAATTTTACAGTCAGCTGACAGACCCCAAGTACAACGCAACCACAGATGTGTATGCTACCATGTTCTTCTGTGACTTCATCAACTTCCTGATACTTGTGTTTGGATACTGGGCCTTTGGACCAGAGGTAAATTATGGGTCTCTATTACCTTCTTTATGGACAGCCTGCATTTTCAAACAGTTCACATGATCTTCATACACCTGTAATTTGAACTGTCAATGTTTAAGGTACGGGGGTCATGTTCAGTTATCATATTTTACTATGCAGAAGATTTATGAGCCATTTAAACATCATACTAGGACACTATTGGTTATTCTGTACTAATCATGTTTTTTTTTTTACTTTAACAAGATAAGTGAGATATGTTTGATCTGTTCTTTTCAGCAAACCTCTGGAGGAGACAGTGTGACCGAATACATTACAGAGGACAGGGTATGTTATTGAATTGACAAGCCAATTTTAGAAACAGCTCCTTTTAATGATTGCAATTTATATATACATTCAGGCTTCTATATATATATATATATATATATATATATATATATATATATATATATATATTTACTGTAAAAGCAGAAAAAAGAAAATTTATCTTCAGCAAAGTTTCATTGCTTGTTAAATTGGTCAAATATCCAGTCAAATAACATGAACAGTGGAGCTATGTTTGTTATTCTTTCTCTCTGTCAGATTCCTGTTCCGTTCCTGATCATGTTGGTGACCCAGTTCATTCTGATTGTGATTGACCGTGCCCTCTACCTGAGGAAGAACATCCTGGGGAAGTTCATCTTCCAGATCCTGCTGGTCATCCTCATCCATGTCTGGCTCTTCTTCGTCTTGCCTTATGTCACAAAGAGGTCAGCTACATCTTTCCCTTCCTTCTCTCTCTCTCTCTCTCTCTCTCTCTCTCTCTCTCTTTCTCTCTCTCTCTCTCTCTCTCTGTGTGAGATCCCCTCTGATTCCTTACACCAATATATATTATCTTGCAGCTTTTTTATTCATTTATTCTCAACATTTACATGAATATTGCTTCTTTCAACATTTATCATTTTTTTTAAAAATGATTTGCAGTATTATTTTGATTTTTTGAAATGTAAATACTATGCAAATATTGAACCATTATACATGTAGGCATGGTTTAAAATACAGATAGAGACAAAAGAATATATGTTATCATGCTGGTAAGGTCCTCATTTAATGAAAAATTATACTTGATTATTACAGGAAGTTTTCTGAGAATGTTCCGGCCCAGATGTTTTACTTCTTCAAGTGTCTGTACTTTGGACTGTCAGCCTACCAGATCAGGTCCAGCTACCCAACCAGAATTCTGGGGAATTTTCTCACCAAGAAGTACAACTACATCAACTTGTTTCTGTTCAAAGGGTATGTAAATATAACTTTCCTTTTCCAATGCAGAGAATTGTTGGTTGCAGAATGATTTTATCTTGACTTAAAAGAGAAAGACAGAATTGCTACTTTGTTTTATGTGTTATGAAGGAGAAAGAATGCTGTAAATGTATTGTACTTGGCGTTACAATATTTGGCGAAAAATGACTTTTCAAGAAGTTAGTGTGGATAAGAATTAGCCTATAGCTGAATGTGCCTATTCTGATACATACATGTATATGAGTAGCAAGTAGCAATGTACAATGTACTGAAGCAGAAGTGGCTTACTGTCAAAAATGCTAAGAAGAATAAAAACCAAAAGTAATATAGTTATAGTTCCCATCTTGAAACCAAAAGGTAAGCTAATTGCCTTCTATTGTAATTTCCCTGTGTTGTAGATTCCTGGCTATCCCGTTCCTGCTGGAGCTGAGAGTTCTGATGGACTGGATCTGGACAGACTCCACTTTAGCCATTGGGAGCTGGTTACAGATGGAGGACATTTACGCCAACATTTATGTCCTCAAGTGCTGGAGAGAGGCTGAGAGGGTAACATCACTGATATCACTGATATTCTGTCTCTGTGTTGAACTGTGTATACCTCCTGTTGATATAATTAAAACCAGTATTGTCTGCATCAGTTCAACTCTTTTGTGCAAATTCATTATTTTCCATATCATTTGACTGTCGCATTGTTATCTTAAACATTTTGAATCACAGCAACAACAATCAAACTTTTTATAACTTCATAATTAAAACGAGAAAACATTTATGGATGCTTTACAGGCAGTTATCCTTTGTAACAATTATTTAGAATTTGAATTGTCTTTACATACAAATCATTCTAGATTTGAATACTAGGATTCTTTTCATTGTAGAATTATCCAACCCCTCGTTCTCGGAAGAAAGGTTCTCTCATTAAGTATGGAGTGGGAGGACTGTTGCTGGTTCTGATTATCTTTATAATCTGGTTCCCCTTGGTCATCTTCTCCTTTGCTAACACAGTGTACATCAGTAATCCACCGGTTGTAGTGACGGCCTCCATTGCCATTGGAGGGTTCCAGGTCAGTGGATTCCGAATTGAACAAATAATGTATTCAAATCAACCTTTCAGTAAAGGAAGAAAGAGTGTTTAAAGACAAAGCTGTTTCTTGAAGTTAATATTTTGCAATGGGTATTGCTAATTTATTACAGTACTTGTAATGCTGCTCATTAAACAAGAATTTTTACTGGTACATCATGTTTACAATTGGTAAAATGTAATGCAAACATAGCGTATTCCTATGTCAGTGGAACAGTGGTAAATGCCAGCCAGCCACCGTTCTCCTATAGATCTCCACTGCTTGTTCTGTTGATGTTATATTCTGCTGTCGTATGATTCTTGTATTGTATGCTACTGTTATATGATTATGATGTTGTATTGCAGCCTCTGTTTAAAGTCCAGGCACAACAACAGAGCATAGCCTCCCTAACCACCGCCCAGTACAACGACCTCCTGACCTACTTCAATGATAAGGAAATGAAGGTCAGTGTGTTATGTCAACAAAGTTTTTATTTCTATATTGATGTCCAATGCTTATTTAAGGTGGCTCGACACACTAATTTATTACTGGCTAAATCTATGACTTAACGTTTTTGAAACATGATGCTCAAGTAATGAAACAGACATTATTCATCAGACATGCAACTAACAAACCCCCGAAATGTCCCCAACAAATGTAAATGATTCCACATCATACAAATTTAATCGAAATGTTTACCTATTCTGTAGTCTGCAGTCAGCAACCTTAACAAGTATGAGCCCCAGGACATCACCATTATTAAGCTTAATGGGAAGTCCACTTCAGTGTGGGGGATAAGTCCCCCCAGTAAACAAGAGCTCATCCAGTTCCTCAACAACACCGTGGCTGCCAAGATTGAGTTTGAGACGACCTTCACCAGGTAAGGACATCAGCAGGCTTGGGATATTAAAAGTCCTGTGTGCTGTGTTTTCAATAATTGCTACAAATGTACTGTGCCAATTGCCTACATATCAACTGTTCTATAAAGGAAAATTGGTTTCTTCATATTTACGTCCATTCTTAAATAGCAACAGCCTATATGAATTAAGAAAAAGGAATTTTTCATACAGAAGAATGATATTATATTGTTATTTAAAACAATGTACATGTATGTGATATATTGTGTGCTAAGGTGTGGTTTCTACATATTTGCATTAAACTAAAAGTCTCATGCAAAGGTATGATTTAAGAACATGTAAGGCTGCTATTTATTTTTGTCAATTATGCTAGCTACAACAGAGCAGATTTGCTGCAGTTTCTTTAAGCTTTGACAATATTAATGAAAAGAGTTCTAATGATTACATACGTGCATTGCAATTGGAATTTGTTATATATAATTTTTTACTCAAGTCAGTTTGTTTAAAATTTGGATATGCCAGATGTTTTCTATTTTTTAATGCATGTAAATTACGTACATTTCATTGATAAAATGTAGAGTTGTATTTTGCAATTTTAGGTTCAAAGTCATATGTTGCATATTGTTCACAAATTTGTCTTGAAATTTTTCAAAATAACCATGCACACATTAATTGCATTATTGATACAAAGAGTTGAAGTATAAGGAATGATATGACACCTTAGTTGTTTTTGACTTATTTAAGAAATAAAAATTATTTTGTTCCCCCATTTTAACAAGTCTACACTATTTATTAGAAGCTATCCACACAGTTTTATGATTCTTTCAATTTTGTGTATGAAATGTAATGTTCAGTAAACTATATTCAGCTGATGAGTTGAAACAGATCATGTGAAATTTATTGAAAAATTTTTTAGTTTAAGGATAAAGCATTCTGTTATTCTTTGGAATGTGAGCAAGAATTCATGAACTTTTATTTTGAAAATTTAAAAATATTGTTACCAAGAATTTTAAAGAAGACAATATAAAATAGAATTCCATTTTAGAATTCCAGGATGGATGAAAATGAGACTCTTAACTTAAAAGTTTAAAAAAAATTAACTTCTGGTGAAGAATATGCAGTGACAATGTTTATTCTAAATCTTTTCCAGAAAGCCAACATCAAGTGATGCCAGCCAATCCCTGACCAGCCACTTAATGGACGTATTGGATGATGTCACCAGAATCAAGTTAATACAGCTACTCAAAGAGCCGGAGACAAGTGCCCCTGTGTAAGTCTCACTAGCTCACACATACATACTATTCTCTGACTCTATGTACCGGTACACCAGAAGTAGGTATATATACTTGTAGGATACAGGGCCCCTTCCCCACCCCAATGTAAGTCTTATTCTTCTCACACACTGTGCCCTGACTCTCATTACAGTAAGAGTAGGTATACAGGCTGCTGTCATTCTATCCTTTTTAGCTCACCTGAGCTGAAAGCTCAAGGGGGGGGGGGGGGGGGGGGATGGTCACAATTTACAAAGGAAAACATTTTAAATTCACCAAAACTCAAATGTTATAATAAAATGGTTTTACTTATATGCAAGCATTTTGACATATTTTTGATTCTTTAAAATTGTTTAGACTTTGGCCTCTGGACAATTCTTGGGCTTCACAAGTTTGTTGTAGGTTTATATCCCATTTGATTTAGATCTTCTTGAGAACTGTAATGCTCAATATGTGAAATGACTATACTGTGACAAAAAGAATCAATGATAAACTGAATATCCAAGGGAAAACATGATTATTATAAATACAGGATCTGTTGGACTACATTTTCCATAGTTTTTGGGAGTTGATTTTAATCAACTCTCCTATGCAGTCACTCTGGCAAACCGAAAGTGAAACAATGTTTGGGCCTAAGCACAAATCATCACCACTGACAAGACTAAGTTCTTGAAAACAAATTCGATGTAATGTATGCCGAAGCAATGTTTTTCAAGGAAACTTATCTATAAACTCTTTTAAAATAGTCAAATTGTATATACTAAAAACAATTTAGATATTTTTGTAGTCTCATGTATTCCTACGCCAGAGTTAATATCGTCTCGTTCAACCAGACGCTCGGCTGTCTCCATGAATCTGCGACAAGCAGAGAGGGGGCTCTTTGCTTGTCGGATATTAACGGAGACAGCCGAGCGTCTAGTTAAACAAGACTAGAGTTCGATATCAATAGTGCTTGGATCAATACAATTTTTAGAATTGTTTTGATAACTAATACATACTAGTAGTTGAAATATATCTTTAAATATTACACAACATGATTCATTTGGGGTTTCTCGAAATTCTTGTCGGAAAAGTCTAAAAATTCATATTATAAAAAAGTGCGTAATTCAAATACAAACTAGAAACTAATTGCCATGCAAAATAAATTGATTTTAAAATAAATGATAATCGATAAAATCAACTCCCGTTAGTACTTCAGTACTTTGATTTGGTATATGACTCTGTAAAGCTGATTTTATTATGTCTATTGTTGCTCAGGTGAGCAATGTGGTCCATGAGCCTCTTGTTTAATAAGATCCACAGTCTACAGTTTATTTATGTAAGAAGTGTTAAATCAAAACCACAAAAATACATGATTTTCCCATGTTTGAACAAAAAATTTTTTATTCTCTCTGCAGGGAAGTGAAGAATTTGTTTTCCCGCTTCTTCCGCTTATCAAAGAAGACTACCAGTGTCCTCAACTGTAAGTTCAGGAATTATTTAAGATGCTTCCCAGATTATATAATAGTTTAACACCACTTTTTAATTCAGATTCAATTTCAAATACATTGCTTTTGATACATTGGAAATTCCTCTAAATATGGCAAAATTTGACTTGTAATTTATCTAGAGCCTGAAATTTTTTATCCTATCTTGCCCTATCTCTTTCACACTTCAACAAAAGTGGTGATTTAGAAAAAGTCAGTGGTCAGTGTGTAGCAGAGTTAATTAGAGTATTTAAAGTAAAACTGTTCCCACAGTTATTCCAAAAAGTAATGTTTCCATGCACCTGAGTGTGACGAATGTTACGGAGTGGTGGAATGTGAACGAGACTCTGAGTACTGGGGTACCCTGTCCAGAACCACAGGATAAGAAATGTGGACCGTCCGCCACTGAGCTCACACTAATTACCCTGAATGACCGGGCAGCACCAGCTGGCTTCTCCTTCATTTCAGGATATGGGTAAATAGTCTTCTACTATTTTTATCACTTTCCTGAGTGTTTAATCATAGTAAATTATTTTTATTCTTTTTTATTTATGATAATGTGTTTGGATTTTTGGGGATCTGAAAAATTAATCAAGCTTTGATTTTCTTTGCTGCATTTTTCCTTTCTATGTCGTAGTGATTAATTGTAGTTTTATCCTGGATGAACAGTGATCAGAAAATGCACACAATTTTTAAATGCACAAAATGGTCAAGCATGCTTGAGTTCTAGAATAAGTTAAGGCCGGGTTTTTTTTAGGAGTATTTTAACCACTATAAGAGGTTAAATGTTGAAAAATAATATAGATTTATGTATATATCTGTTTATTTGAAAATGAGACATGTTTATGAATACATCTAGTTATATGAAATATATTTTTTGATATCAAAAGAATACCCTGCTAAAACATAATCCATGTCAAAATGGACAAAACAGCTCTGAAATAGATAATGTACCATCGATTTTTGGAAGATGTCTATTGTATAGTTGTATTTAATTAAATTTATTTGATTTATGTGAGTCTTCCATGCTTGACCTTTAACCCTTTTTTTTTTTTTTACTAATTCTGCATTGCATTGTTAAATTGTTTTTTTTATTCTTCAACTAAAAAGCATATACCCATGTACTCATAAGCTGATTTTGCATTGTGTATGTATGCATTATACATTTATAAACAGCATTTATTAAAACATTGTTTGTGGTAACTGCTTTAGTCAGCACATCATTTTATTGTTGTGTGAATTATATTCACAAAAAAATATTTTATTCAGTGGCATATACATGATCCTTTTTAATAATTTTGTTTGTAGTTTCTGCTTGGACATATTTGAATCACATACCTAATGCTTTTAGTTCCCCAAGCCTTAAGCTTTACTGATCATCCCATGTTTTTTGTCTGTCAGTTCATCCATCTGTAAATTGATTTGTTTACATTTTTAACTTCTTCTCTGGAACCTTATGATGAATGTGAAATTCCTCAAAAATGACTGCATCAAATATTTACAATTTTTTAAAATATAGAGTAGATTGCAAATTGTTCTAAACAGAAATATATATAAGGAAAGGTCTTTGAGAACTGTCTTCTTAAACTTTCTATGCCTGAAAGTAACCATGGTAGCTACAATTATTCGGAAAACTGGGAAAGTCCGTGGAGTTTGTGCTTTCGGTGTAGCTTGAGTTTCAGTTGACCAAGAAAAATTCATGCCAAATCAGCATCATAAGTACAAAGCTGACTTGAATGAAAGATTTGTTAAAATTATTCATTGTAGCTGCTTGAATTTAATTTTATATCTAAACATTGCATGAAAAAGTAATTTTTAGTTTAAAGAGGGCATATTTTCAAATATTGACAGATTGTTTCACTGGATTGCGTAGATTTTAGTCTTGTCAGTTTCTGATTGAATAACAATCAATTTTCTTAAAAAATAGAAAGAAACATAGTGGATATAAATCTATACATATACCTTGATTTTTAAAAAAAATTGAAAATTTACTTGAGAACTATCAATAAGGTGAGCAATGTGGCCCATGGGTCTTTTGTTTTGTATTATATATACTTGTATATATATGTGTAGTTGCTATTGCATTTGATATGATGTTTAAATGTATCAATTAACATTATATATTTTTTAGTTTGCTTTTAATTTTTTTTATGAAATTTTGCATGCACGATTGAGGTAATGGCTTGAATGTACCAGTATGTGTATTAAGTTTCAGTCTGAGAAAAGCTATGGATGTTGCAGATTTTCATTTTTTATTGAAAAGAAATTAATTTTAACATCTTGATAAAGTCACCTCACCTGTACGAAATGTTCCGCCTGGAATATAGAGGGAATAGAGGCGTAATATAGAGCAGGATTCCGGGCGTCAGTTTATCTCTCTACATATATGGTTATGTAGAGGTTTCAGGTGTAAACGAAGCGGAATCGGAGCGGAATCGGGCCGGAATATGAGGCGAAAAATGTAAATGAGCTACGCCTGGAAATATAAAATTCCGCCTGGACAAAATTCCGCCAAGGAAATGCAATTACGCCTGGAAAAGGTTTACGCCTGGAAAGTCCTATTTATTATGCAACATCAAGTGACCTACAGACCTGAATAGCCATTTCTTTTTCATCTAAGATTTTCAAATACTGTCATGAGTGTACACTAATTTCCAAAAAACATGAGAAAGTTTTGAAATGCTCTAAAAGTTTACACTGAAATCACATTCTGAATCATACACAACTAAATACTTTACAATGTACTCTAAATTAAATCACAGCGCCTTATACCAAAGAACTAAATTGTTCAAGAACACTGTAAATCTTTCAAGCCAGTGAAATTTCAGTAACAATGCAATATCATGTACTGTACATTCAAATTTACTAGAATAAGGTATCAATATGATCAACTTTCATACCAGCATATATTGTATAATCCAGAAGTAAAATGCCTGTCTGTGTTAACCATTACGTTCACACTAACTTCCCTCCTTTCTAACTGATTCGACAAACTTAACCTTGCTGAAATGACCCTAAAACATCAATTATTATTGACCAATCAGAGAATTTTACTGCTGCTTAAATTTCCAGGCGGAATTTTGTTTCAATTTTCTTGTTATTTTACGCCAGGAAAATTTGAATTTGCCTAATGACGCCTGGAAACCACCTCTTCTACTTAGGCGTAACTTTTCAAAATTCCGTCTCCGCCCCAAATACGCCCGGAATTTGCAGATTCCTGCCAGAATCCACCTATATTCCAGGCGGATTCCACCTCAAAAATTCGTACGGGCTGTCACTCAAATGATGGTCCATTAATTAACAAATGAACATTATAATAAGTTCTTCCCTACGTGAAACTGCTTGGTAATTAATAACAAAATTCTAGTGTAATATTTGATAGATACAGATTAATCATGGAATTCAGCATCCCCATTACTCCTGTCAGGGATAATCAATTTGCAGTAAATCAATGGCCCCTGTTTCATGAAGTGAAAAATGCATTTGTAATTTGAAGCATTTTTATTATCTTACTTAGTTTAGTTAAAGAAGAACTGTGAACGCCAACACCTGTTTCTAACCTACATTTTACATCCAAATATTTTGGAATTTCTATTTCTGTAAGATATTCAAAAACAAAGTTATTTACTAAAAAGTTTAAACAATTCCTAATAGATTTATATTAAATAAAAATCTTTAGTCAAATAATAATTTTTTAAGCGAAAGTTTTACTTAGGGGGGGTTTAAAAATTACTTCATTGAAATCTGTCTCTATGGGTGAGGAAAATACTACATGTATTTAGCGGCTGGTTTTTGCATAAAAACTTAATAATCACATGTTTATGTTAGATATTACAGTAAATTTTCATTTTAATAAATATATTTGATAATTGTTTTCTTAAACGTTACAATTTGTAAAGCAAAATGCTTTTTATGGAATGTATTTTAGTCTGTAGACATATGTGTGTCCCCCCCCCCCCCCCCCCCCCCATGTGAAACAACCAACGATTTTGTAGAATGAATAGGCTAAATAACAACAATATATAAAACCCCTCAAAAGGAATATCTCTTTCACTGGGGGAGGGGGGGGGGGGGGGGAGATGTTTTAAAAAAAGAATTCCGTTTTCCATTTTTTCTTCTGTGAAATAACCTAAATTAATGAAAATATGAACATAAATGTTTAAATTTAAAAAAAGAAAATTAATTAGACAATTATCAAAATATGAGGCGGCTAGACAATGCTACTGTTTGCAGTTCTTTACTTGGGAAACAGGACAGCTTACATAAGCACATATATTAGGCATTTCATCTACCACAAACTCTTTTCCCCCACCTTTTTTCATTAATTTGAATTGTCAATTTCATACCAATACTCTTTAGATCTATAATTTTCTAAAAAAAATATTCTTGATATTAAACCAAATTCATAATGCCCATGCCAATACCTTCACTTGGTCATCATAACACCTTGCCTAACATTTGAAAATAATTTGTTCTTATCAGAGATTGATACAATTAGACTCACAAATTTGAAGGTCATCACCAACATGTCATAGATAATATATGATTTGAAAAAAAAATTCATATTCATTAAGCTACCATAAGTAACCTGATTTATTTTGGTTCAAAATTGTCTAGCATGTCTGCACAGTCATTTCTATTTTTAAACTAATAGTTGCAGCAGATCTTTTACTTAGTTGCCTCAAAAAGCCAATGAACAAAGATAGATCTTGATCATGCCGGTGCCTTATGCAAATTGTGGCTTTGATCAGTTTTAGACAGTAAATGCAGTTTATGTGCCAATGAATATATCAGAAGACAGATTCATAATGTGATATTCTTGTTTTATTTTTACAATGAAGATTCAGCATTCCCTTTGTGGTAATCATGTTAGCTGACTTCAAGGTCCACAGTTGCAATGTTACCAAATTATTTCTGTAACCCTGAATGTTTACCATTGAATTATGCAAATCATTTTAAAATATTAATTGGTTAGTAATATTTTCTTCAAATAAATTTTTTTTTTTGGGGGGGGAGGCTCTATAAGTTCAAGTTCAGTTTATTATACCCCCCGCAAACGAAGTTTGGGGGGGTATATAGGAATCACCTTGTCCGTCTGTCCGTCCGTCCGTCTGTCCGTCCGTCTGTCTGTGCAATCGTGTCCGGTCCATATCTTTCTTATGGAGAAACATTGGAAGTTCTAACTTCACACAAAGATTGCTTATGACCTAAGGGTGTGTCATGACCTTCACCAAAGGTCATTCGGGCTAGGTCAAGGTCACTGGCAGAAAAAATACAAAATTTGTATCCGGTCCATATCTTTCTTATTGAGAAACATTAGAAGTTCTTAATTCACACAAAGATTGCTTATGACCTAAGGGTATGTCATGAACTTGACCCAAGGTCATTTGGGCAAGGTCAAGGTCACTGGCAGAAAAAATACAAAAATTCTTGTCCGGTCCATATCTTTCGTATGGAGAAACATTGGAAGTTCTTACTTCACACAAAGATTGCTTATGACCTAAGGGTGTGTCATGACCTTGACCCAAGGTCATTCGGGCAAGGTCAAGGTCACTGGCAGAAAAAGTGCAAAATTTGTGTCCGGCCCATATCTTTCTTATGGAGAAACATTGGAAGTTCTTACGTCACACAAAGATTGCTTATGACCTAAGGGTGTGTCATGACCTTGACCCAAGGTCATTGAGGCAAGGTCAATGGCAGAAAAAGTGCAAAATTTGTGTCTGGCCCATATCTTTCTTATGGAGAAATATTGGAAGTTCTTAATTCACACAAAGATTGCTTATGACCTAAGGGTGTGTCATGACCTTGATCCAAGGTCATTTGGGCAAGGTCAAGGTCGTTGGGAAAATAGTGCAAAATTTCTGTCCGGTCATTATCTTTCTTATGGAGAAGCATTGAATGTTCTAACTTAACACAAATTAATATTGCTTAGGACCAAAGGGTGTGTCATGACCTTGACCCAAGGTCATATGGGCAAGGTTAAGGTCACTGGCAGAAAAAGTGCAAAATTCGTGTCTGGTCATTATCTTTCTTATGGAGAAGCATTGAATGTTCTTACTTCACACAAATATTGCTTATGACCAACAGTTTTCAAAAAAATAAGCAGTTGTTATTTAAAGAAAATAGACGGTGAAATAGATTCATCCAATATTTTCTATAATTGGAAAAATACACGCATTATGATTTTTATCTTAGCGGGGGGTATCAATTGTGAGCTTGCTCACAGTACCTCTAGTTCACTCAAACCAAATAATTTGGTACAAGAGGAACATATATTATTATAGAGAATACACAAAAATACAAATCGTCAGAGGTATATATACATACTGTCATACAGGAAAAAGATACGAGTAAAAAAGGAGTATTATAGGACATTTCATAGAATCAATACATATGTAAGACTTTGGTATAAAGGATCAAAACAGGAAAACAACTAATGAGAACAGGCAACATTGAAAATATTTGAAATAAATGCATACAGTTTTCTTCGAGATATAGAATTTTGATTATGGTCATGAGTTTAGAGAAGTTAAAAATTTTTAGCCTTTCCAATTTTTATAAAGAGGAATGCTATGCCATGAAAATACTGTTTGCACTCATCCTCCAATTGAATGATTCTTGTTGATAATCATTTAATTGATCAATTCAATGCTTAGGAAGAAAAAGTTTGATTCTAAAAAATTAGATAGGAATAATGTCAAAAACTTGTTTTTTTAAAAGACACCTCTCCCAGACCATGATTTGATTATGAAAATAAAATATAATTTTTACAAAGTTTATATTGTTTTTAATACTGGAGCACCCCATCTAACCATCCCACTAACAAATAAATGTATTGGCACATTTATATTTTTTTGCTGCTACCGGGTATATCCAGCTTTTTGGTAGTTCAATTAGTCTAGAATATTCATTAGATAAAGACTTTTAAAAGGATATACTGCATTTTATCTTGCATTATACTTACATGCAAAGTTTATGTTTATTCAACAAGAATTCACTAACTGCACTGCTACTCACATGGGCACTAAAATCCCTGGACCACTGATCCTCCAGCTTATATGTGCAACAAAATAGAAATGGAATTTGACAGGAGACAATTCTAAATCCTCATTTAATTTAATCACAGATTATATTATTCTCACAGTTTATTAAAATGAGTCTTTAATGGAAAATTACAGTAGTCACTGCTCTTCACAGGTGTTTATGAAGGATTTTGGCCTTGATTCCTTTCATATCCTGTTAGTTTGTTGTTTTATGAGAGACATAAATAACCTGCTTTTTCAGAATCATTGGACTGTATGTGACATTCATTCTTTTGATTGGTCGGATCCTGAGACTCAGCACTACAGGCCTTGCCGAGAGGATCACGTACTTAGAGTTACCTTACGTGGACAACATCCTGCAGCTCTGTCTCGACGTGTATCTCGTCCGCGAGATGCACGAGTTCAAGCTCGAGGAGGACCTGTATGCCAAACTAATCTTTGTGTATCGCTCGTCTGAGACCAGAATCAAATGGACTCGCCTACCTAAGGACCTCATAATTACAGATGCCAAGAAAAATGATTGATCAGATCAATTAAGAACTTAACTACAGACTGGACTCTGTCAGATGTCAATTTTGAAAATTGATATTGAATATTAAGTGTTATTATTCTCACTAGAAAGTTTGTGTTTGTTGTTTTAAAGTTTTGATGTCATCAGATAGTCACTAGATAGTCACATTGTTCTATATATGGCCGTATGAGCCTTTGTTATAATTTGGATGCTGTGTACATTGAGAACACTATATATATATTTATAAGTCCTGATGTACAAATTTTATATATCTATTGTTTGCTATTTTTGTATGATTTTCTTTGTTTTTATTCTATTGGTGCAGAGCTCATGATCTTTTGTACAACTTAATGATATTTCTCCAAGTGCTTTAATGTTAGTGATTATATTGTAAAATGCGATATACATGTATATATAAATGTAAGATATAAATAAGTGTAAAATGTAAAAAAAACAACATAAAATGATTTTTGAATGATGTGACTCTAGATAAGCTACAGGGTAAAAAATGTTGACCTTAACTCCTATAAATGAAATAAGGTCAGTGAAATGCAAATGTGTTGTATAAGTGACTAGACTCTATTTAGCTGACACAGCATTCATCCAATGACCCACTTTTGTTTGCACCTTCTCCCTTTTGGACTGTTGTAGCATCATCGGTCTGTACGTCTCCCTGGTTCTGGTGGTGGGACGATTCGTGCGTGTGTTTTTCTCCGGCACCTCCACTCAGGTGATGTACCAGGAACTACCCTGTGTGG
This sequence comes from Magallana angulata, assembly GCF_025612915.1. Lineage (NCBI taxonomy): Eukaryota > Metazoa > Mollusca > Bivalvia > Ostreida > Ostreidae > Magallana > Magallana angulata. The sequence continues at coordinate 18,115,257 of NC_069116.1, read as the reverse complement.
ACAACATCCTGAATCTGTGCCTGGACATTTACATGGTGCGGGAAAGCCAGGACTACAGAATGGAGGAGTATTTATTCTCCAAACTGATCTTTTTATACCGGTCCCCTGAAACTCTCATCAAGTGGACCAAGTTAAAGTACAGCTGATCTTCCTGGTACTGGATCTTTAGTTTGTTTACAGTGCCAAAATTTTATTTATTAATCTCAAGATGATGTCATATTTAATTAAAATTGCTGCCTTTAAGTCAGTATTTAAGAGACATTAGAATGATTGGATATGTCTGTATAGGGAGTTCAATTAAAAGATAATATTGATCCTCTTGAATATTTTATTTAAACAGGTAGGATTGATAGTTTTTTGTGTACTGGTATAATTTTTAATTTTTTAACAAAATTTTAAAGCAACTTGCTCTAGAAAAATATTCTCTCAATGAATTTTATCTCATCCCAGAACATATCGTTTTAATAATCATTTAATTATCATTTGTCAAGATTATTCTGTACGCATATTTTTTGCCAATGGTCCAGTATAAAGGAAGTTCTTCAGATTTATGTTATTTGCAAATATTTCAGAGTTTTAATGCAAATTCCTTTCGGCAATAGGTAAATAATCAAATCGAAAGCATACTGTATGAAATCTGATAGGCTAGTTCTATATTCCTTATTGCTTTGACCTGCAAACATTGTGTACAATAAATAACTATTGTGATTGTATACCTTAATCACCAGAGTTTTTGTAGTTTTCACACGCCTCTTTTTTAACAACTATTTGTTTACTCTCGCTACCAGGATTTGAAACGGCAAGATTTTTCCTGCATTATCTCCCTTTGTATGTGCAATTATCTATCAAAGATAAAGTGGCTGTAAGCTAAAATTGTAGCTTGATATATGTGTTGAGTTTATCTGTAGTTATATATCAGGTCAACTAGTCAATAAATGTTTCATGATTGTATTATGGTGTAGAGAATACTATTTTCAGGATCTACCTCTGTAGATTTGTGTGCTAGATTATTCAGTTTTAGGTTAACTTGCCGACTTATCAATAGATTCCACACACACACACACACACACACACACACACACACACACACAAAGCCACATCTTCCACATACAGTAAATGGAAAGATGATGCCAGAACCAAATTCAATTAAAATTTAATAATAAAAAAAAGGAAGATGAAATTTATTTTCAGTACTTTTCTTTTGTATGAAATAATAGATTTTAGGATTTCGATCATGAAATTGCATCAATATTTATCAGATGCCCTTCAAAATTGTCAAGTTTCCAAGAATGACTTATGGTAAATTGTTTCCTTCAACAAGTATTTTATTACAATGGTAACTAAATATATGGATCATATTATGTGAACAAATTTATTGCGTAACTTTTATAAAATAACAATTATTTTGAGAGTATTTCCAATAAGCATTTTATCGAAAAAGAAATGAACAGAAAAATCATATTTTGATGAAATATAACCACAAATTCGTGCATTGTTTTCAAATTTCAAATTAACACGAAGCCGAGAATCGGGTTAATGACAAATAAAACCACAAGCAACACATATTCTTATAAACTTATGAATGTTTTTATCTCCTTGCAAGGTTAAACAATCCAACAGCAGCATAAAGAGGTGATTTATAGGTTATTGTATTAATAGAGTCCTCATTACAGGGGTTCAGAAAACTGTGAATGAATTAAATAAAACACAAAACAGTGTTAATGTATGGAAATACATGTATTTTGAGGGCGATTTGATAGACAGCTCGAGGCATTTGACTGATGATTGGAAGATCTCTGGTTGTATATTTATATTATGTAACATTCTTTGGGGAAAAAAAATTAATTAAATGCTGAAAATACTTCTTGTATCATGGAATATTTTATGTGATCTTGCCCGAGAATTGGGCTTCTAGATATACCAGTAGGTTTAAGTGTTCTTGTATGACTTTGCATTGCTCTTATTTTTTGTGTGAAGATAAATTATCATGTCTTATAAATCATGTACAATGCTCATCCTTGTATAGCTGTCATTTTATCGTCATTAAATAAATGCTTGCTACAAAATATTGGCCCAGTTGCTTGTCCTTTTCCCAGTCACAGCACAGTAAATGACCACTTGAATTTAATTAGCACATAAAGAGTCAAAATCAGCAGGTCCTGGATTATTTTAAAACTTTACCGGTATATAAATTATATATCTATTTGTCATGAGAAGGAAATATTTTAAATGAATTAAGTGTTTAGTTACTCCAATGATCATAAGCACTAGAATTTTCAATGACAATCCTATTAAAGTACAAGTGTTTCAATCAGTTTAAATAATAATTATTTGTTTTTTTCAATTATTAACTCAAATTTCATTACAAAAGAAGTGGTTATTATAGTTTTATCATTTAATGCAGGGCTTGGGAATTAAGGATGTCTTATTTTTACACACACGATTTTTTCTGTACAATTAAAAAAAAATCTGAATTTTTTCAGGACTTCAAAGCATTACTCTAAACCATTAAAGAAAAAAAAATACAGTAGTTTTCATGATTATCAAGTGCACAAGCACTTCCTATTGCTGTGAGTTTCATAAGAAGTTGCAGTGACTGACCTAAATCCAGCTGATTTAAGGTAGCTCCATACTCGTAAAATTCTCTGAGGAAAGTTGAAAAACCGAACTGATTTCGACTTAATAGACTTAAAAGTCATCAATTGTTAGAAAAAATATACATGTCAACACACTTTTTGAGATGCCAGATAAACATAAACTAAAGCATATTTTAGCATTAGAAAAATGTATTTTTTTTCTGTTAAAAGTAAAATCTTGTAGGCAGAAATTTGTTTTTCTTGTTTAATTTTAATGTCAAAACTAAAATTACAAAAATATGTTAAAATTAATCGTTGGAATAAGAAAAACTATAGTATTTAGACATACAACTGAGAGAAAAGTCAGAAAAAGAGTTATTTCCCCTTTGCATAGATAAAATATATAAAGATTTGGAAATTTAGTATAAAATTAAGTGCAAAAATATCTTTAACCTACCAATAATTCTAATTACATCCATGTGATTATATTCACATAAAATAAATAAAACTATCTTGCACAATTTTTAAAGAATTCAAAGTTTTACAAAAAAGTGTGACGTCACAGAACACTGGATCTACTTTAAGAACACATAATAAGAGACTATATTGATAATTGTTGATAAATGATCTGGAAAGATTGCATGGTTTACTATATTAATATCCATTTCACACACTTCTGGATTTCTCCCTTTTGTCGTGACATGTACGTTTACATGAGATCCTAAGCTAAACAAGCAACAAAAACAACCCCAACACATGGTTATATTTTAAATTAAGTTTATTCTTTAATATTAGAAAAAAAATTCTAAAATAGTCAATAACTAAAATGTAGTGATATAGCCTACATAGCATGCAACTATTATGGATATTTTGTTTAAAAAAAAAAAAGGTTTGTTATATTCTTTAGCATAGATTTGTTCTAATTTGCATTCTTGAGTTGATGATTTCATTGAACTGACAAAACAAAAGAAATCATTGGAATAAACATGATTTGACATGATTAACTATGATATAAACTAAAATATGAACGGGACAAACTTGGATAAAATTTTGTTGTAATAGGTTTGTAAAAATGCAGGGAGTATGAATACATCCGTACACTGAATATAGCACCAGGAATCAGTGACCAGTCGTACAGAAGTTAGGGTCATCACATACTGGGACGACGCAGAAAGAGACAAAGACCGGAGAATTCAGTAATTAACTCAAATTGACTGCGCCTTATCGACCTCATCATTACTGTCAAACTCTTGTCACTGAAATTAGCATGTCGTTGGACATTATTTAATTTATAAATGCATGTATGATAATGAAACGGAGATTTTGTCTTCATGTCACTTGTCTCTTTCCACGTATTTCCGTATCGTAATAAACCCAGTATTTCTGTACACAAAAAAAAAAAAAAATAACAAAACTTGGGAGTCTAAGATACAGGTTAAAAAAAAATGAAACAAAAAAGCAACAAGAATGTACACTTGGAAGCCATTGTGAAAATGAGTGGCAATCTAGCAGAAAGCCAATTTCTACCATCTGGAGAAACACAAGAATAAAATGTTTCTATGACAACTGGACTTAAACCATTGATAATATAAGGCACATTTGTATGTAAAATTGGTAATAAAATAGAGTTGTTCCCCTTGAACCACAATATTCTTGGAAGACAAAAAAAGACACAATTCCACCAAAAAATGAAAAAAAAAATTATCATTTGAATAACAAAGATGTCTAGATTGATTGCGACATGGAAGACACCAAAATTCTCATTAAATCGTAGAAATTTGCATAGTGATGAATTTGGACATTAATGTTGAAGACAATTCCAGAAACATCAAAGAAACCTTTGGTCGTCTTCGAGTCTCCGTAAACACTCAAACGTGACGTCAGCTGTGTATTTGGAACAATCATATATTATAATACCTGCATAAATAGTACTATTATCAATGATATATATATTTAGAAAAACACAAAAACACCCAGACATAATCACATGATTATTTCACAAAACTGCGCATATTTGCTGTATTGGAATGTAGTTTTAAAAAAAATTGGATGTACACAAAAAATAATCTGCTGTCTGCAGAAAACGAAATTTAATATATAGTGAATACAAATATCAAATTAAACAGTATGTACAAATATTTCATGAAAAAAATGGCAAACACTTTGATGCCGTGGTTTTCTCATACTTTTGGGATTTCCTAAGAGGCTGTATTAGGCCACAAACTTGAAAAACATAAACATTGCACTTTTGACATGAATTAATAATAAAGGCACACACATTTTTAACATAAAAGTCAAAAACACTTGGACCAGAGCATCGTATCATAAAAATACCAAGTGACACTATGTCACTAGTCTTAACACACGTTTTATCTGAACACAATCGTGAAAGACTGGGTCTTAATTTTGAACCTGTGGCAACGTAAATGTTACACAACTACCTCTAGCACAATATATATATATATAAAACTTCCTGATCGAGAAACACATCTCATGAAACACGTACTCACAAGTACTTGATGATAATAGACCACTTGATCCAAGTTGCTATACATCGATAATTGCATAATAAGTAAGTGATCATCATTTTTGTTGAATACAATAAATAAATTGGAAAAAAAGGATTTATACACCATCCTATTTGTTAAGAAAATCTAATAAACCCCTGATAAAAAAGCACTCCAATATGAGTATGATTAATTGCACAATTGTAAAGCACCTCTCAATATTAAGGCAAGTTAATCTTTCTTGATAAACACAATTTTCTATCAACGTACATTGTTAATACTTGGACCCAATTAGATGCTGTCTCTCATGCTTAAGCATGAGATCTTTATTGTCAAATTCACGTTCACAGTACGGACAAACGTAGACCTTGGTCCTGGATTTCGGGGCCTCGTTGGACGGTTCTCTCTCCACAGAGTCAGACTCAGACTTCTTTGTGTCCCTCCTGAAGGACTTGACCACTGGAACTTCGGGGGAGTGAGGTAGCTTGCCCCCCTGTTTGGCCAACATGGCCTGGACAGCCTCGGTGTCGAGCTTGGTGCTGGGGAAGTGAAGCTGCACATGCTCGAGCATGTTGCCTTCCTCCGAGTCGCTGAAGTCACAGTATGGACAACTGTGTTTGCTGTGTTTGTGATGCTGCTGGGAGTGCTCCTTCAGCTTCTCTGGTGAGGTGGCACTGTAAGGGCATCTGCTGCACTTCCAGTCTTGAGCCTTCTCTTCTTCACTTTCCACCTCGCTGCCATTGAGGCTGTCTCCAGCATTGAAGTATAACTGAGGCTCGACTTCAGGACTGGAAGCATTCATCTCATCTGTATTGCTCCTGTCCTGGCTTTGCATGTTGCTTATTTTATGCAGTTTCATGTGCTGGGCCAGAAGATTCCAGCGGTCAATGCTGTAGGAACACTGGTTACAGGTGTATCTGGCATCAATCTTGTGAAGATTCTTGTGGTAAGCAAAGCTGTTTTTGTTGTTACAAGAGAAAGGACATAGCTTGCAGCCGTATATCTTCTTTCCAGCAAACTGGCGGTCAGACATTCTCTGTAATGCTCTCTCATCTACAGGGCTGGAGTTCTTTTTCTGCTTGTCGATGGATATGTCTTCAGGGGACATCAAACTTTTGACATCATTTTCCAGAGCAAAGTTTCGGTTTAGGAAGACAATGTCTTCAGGAGATGGGTTGAAGTTGGGCTCCTTGAGGTGAACTTTGCGATGCTGATACAGAAGGTTAAGTCGATCAGCACTCCAGTTGCAGTAGTCACAGATATACTTCTTATTCAAGCCATGCATATGGATGTGGCATTTAAAGCTCCTGAGAGCATTGCATTTGTAAGGGCACTGAGAGCAGGTGTACCGAATCTTTTCCTCACTTGCCATGGACCCAGACAAATTCATGGACATCTGCTGCTGAAGGGCTGAAGGATCCATCTCGGACAAGCTGTCATCTGAGTCTTGTATCTCCATCTCAACATCAGAGGTCTTCTTTTCCTCAAGACCTTCAAATTCAGCCTGCTCTAGAGCAGCCATTTCTTCTTCATCAAAGTCCTCTCCTCCTTCCATCATTGCATCCGTTTCCTCTGTATATTCATTGTTTTCATCAGAGAAGTCCTTGATATTGTCTTCGCTGTTTGTGGATGTGGTTGACTCAGGTGTCTGGATGCTGCTTAGTACTTTCAGACCGTCTTCATCATAAGGATCCAAGATGATGTCTTGGTAGTCAGCAGATTTAGCATCAGAAAGGTCACTGTTATCATGGAACTTCATGTGCTGCAGCCTCAAGAAGTTTCTAGTTGCACTGTAGTCACAGTACTGACATTTGAATTTGCTTTTAATGATGTGTTGTTTATGGTGCTTACTGATATTGTTCTTGCAGAAAGAGAAGTATGGACACCTAGCACATCTGTATCTCAGTCTCCCAGTGCTGTTTTTCAGATTATTCAGCACAGTCTTGAGGGTCTGTGGTGTGAGTTTATTTTCAATCTCCTTTATCTCCTTTTGGGAGCTGCTGGGCATTAAATCAATCTTGCTCAGAAATTGGTTCTGACTAGTTGGTCCAAGGTTAGCTGCCTTGATTTCCTCCTCCTCATTCTTACTCAGGTCTGGTTCATAAGGCTCTCTGTGAACACCCAAGTGCTTTAGCAACAGGTTCTGCGAGTCAACACTGAATTCACAGTAGTTGCACTTGAACTCTCGGCTCAGGTTATGAAGAGTCAAGTGGTACTGAAGCATCTCCACTGTTCTGCATTTGTAAGGACATTTGGTGCAGGTTGGCAGGATCAGGTTGGAGGTTTTCTGACTGAGTTTGCTCCAGGTGAGGAAGTTGTTGTTCTCCTCCACTGAGTTGTTGGCTTCACTTACAAATGGAATCCTGCTTGGTGAGCGCTCAATGAAGATTGGGTTCTTTGGGTGGAGACATTCGTAATGGATTTCTAGCTGTCGCATATTGTCCACACCAATGTCGCATTTATCACAGGAAAGCCTTTTGTTGCTTCCGTGAAACTTGACATGATTAACAGTGTTACTGGGATTGCTGTTAACATACATGCATTTAGGACATTTGTAGCTCTTCCTTCCATTGATGGAGCAGACTTGAATAGGTATACCATACCAAGTGGTTTCTTCTTTAACTGTCAGAACTGGGTTTTGTCCTTTGGCAGCCATTGTATGGTAGACTCTGATTTCATTCATGGAGAAGTTGAAAGCTTCGTCGCTGATCTCAGAGCTCTCAGTAGATGAGCCTGTAAAGGAACCATCCAGGCTGTTGTTCATGCTGTCAGAGTTCATGTCAGTTGATCTCATTTCATCGGAATAGCCTTTACCCCCAGAGCTAGATGTCAGGTTGATTTTTTCCTCAGGAGTTCCCCTCCAGAGATCTCCATGGGTGCCTTTCATGTGCTGATAGAGGAGGTTGAGACGATCAATGCTGTAGTCACAGAAACGACAGGTGTGTCTGCAGTTGCTGCCATGTCTCTCAATGTGTCGTAGGTAGGTGACTGCATTTGGAGCGGTGAAGGAACACTTGGTGCACTGGAATGATCTTCCTCTCTTGTTTGGACTAGTCGATTTCTTGGCCTTTGCAAGCAAAGCCTGAGCAACCAGAGTGGAGGACTGTGAAATTGGAATGCCTGACTTGTTATTGTTTGCATCTTGTGAAATTTTAGAGAAGGTGCTGGTGCTTGGACTGCTAGTTGAAGGAGAACTGTATACTGGATTTGGTGATGTGTTCTCTGAGAGTGAAAATGGAAGTTTGGGCTCAATAGGCCGGTATCTGGACTGATTCATTGCATTTTTCATCATGGGTGTCTGGAAGTGTTGCTCTAGCTGCATCTTGTGTTGCTCCAATTCTTGGTTTTGAAGCTCTTGTTTTTGTTGTAGACGTTTCTGGCGCTCTAAATATGGATCATTCATTCTTGTGGGCAGGGCCATGCTTGGTGACTCTCCCAATTCTTGAAGGCGTAGTTCCATTGGATGCCGTGTGCTTGCGTGATGATAAAGGGTGGTTAGGTTTGGGAACCTTGATGAACACCACTCACAAGGGAACTGCATTTGAGAAGCTGGACTATCTGGTTGTTCAAACATGCTAGCTTTCTTAGAATCGTTAGCAATGGAAGTAAAGCTGGAACTGGAGAGGTCTAATGCTCCACTTTCTTTTGCTTTGAAGCTTGACCCTGAGCTGTTCAGGTCATTAGGACTTTGGCGCGAGTCCTCATCCATCATGCTATAGTCATCCAGATCTTCATCATTCATGTTTCGTAGATACTCGTCTTCTTCCGTGTCCATATTGTCAAAGTCGTTATTTTCTAAAATTTCAGCAAATTCACTGCATTCATTTGGATCAAATTCGGGATGAAGCCTCATGTGCTGTACAAGAAGCCCTTTGCTGAAAACGTTGTAGTCACAGTAGTAACATTTCAGGGCATCCTCCCCGCGAGGTTGATGCATGGCTTCATGCATGGTTAGGCCAGAGCGCTTGAAGCAGGTGTAGGGGCATTTTGGACAACGGAACTGCTGAACAGGTTTCCTTCTGTGCTTCTGCAAGGTTCTGTTGGACACCTGTTCATTAGATTGTTCCATGGCTGAAATGTTGGATGTAGGTTTTCCAGTATGAGTCTTCTTATGCTGAAGTAGGGAAATCAAGTCAGCCCCCTGGAAGTCGCATTGTTTACAGTTGTATTTACCCGAAGAACCATCTTCTTTTTTTATGTCTCCATGGATTTTCATATGAATTTCAAATGAGTATTTCTTAAAGGTAGAATATACACATTTATTGCATTTGTACAGGGTTCGATCCTCCGAGTCTTGGTCATCTTGGTAGATGTCTCTCTGCGCTATCTGGTACTGGAATTTGTCTGATGGGCTTTGTTGAGAAGACTTGGAATACAAAGACTGGTCATAATGCCCGTAGGTTCGAATATGTTTCTTGAGGTCGCACTTCCATCGAGAGCTATAGCCACAGATGGTACAGCTGAAGGGTTTGTTTTCTGAGTGGAGAACTGCATGGCGCTTTAATTCGGCTGGACTTTGAGCAACAAATGGACACTCAAAGCAATGGTAAACCCCCTGGTTGATGATGCTTTTAAATATTGGTTGCTGGCTACTGGATAGACTCATAATTTTTTCATAGTCTTCATAATTAGCCTTGTTCATATCGGCCATAGACATGATTGCACTGTTGTTGCTTGCAAGAGCCTCGGCAACTGAGGAGATGGAAAAGCGACTTTCAGCATTCCTCTGAGAAGAGTTGGCCTGTGAAGTCAGGCCCGGCCTCTGGAATGAACCCTGTGGCATGACTGTCACATTGGGTGGAGCTGAGTGCTTCTTGATCTTATTGGTGTCAATGACGTCTCTAATGGTACCTCCTCCACAGCGCTTCAAATGTTTAACTACATCCCACTTCCACTTGCTCTTGTAGCTACATCTTGGGCAGTGATAAGGCTTCTCATCAGAGTGGTTCTTCATATGCTGGGTGATTTCAGATGGCCATCTAGCTCTGTACTCGCATATCTGACATTTGTATGGCAAAAGTATGTCAGAGTTTTTGTCTTTGTCATTTGTTCTGGACTTGGAGGAGACACTGCCTGGTTTCCCGTTATCCATTCGCTTTTTGACTGCATTGATGACGGCCATCTGAGTCTGAGGATTGATGGCACAGGTACCAAACATTTCATTGGGATCGTTTCCTTTCTCATCCTCTGGAGGAATGAGGTTTTCCATGTCACGTAGAGCAGATGCACCAGACATTCTGAAGCTGTTTTGGGAGTCATTACTTGCCGATTCATTGGCTCTAGAATCATCTTGTTCATAGCCGAGAGACCCTGCTGTGATGTATTCCTGGGAGTCACTCTGCGATTGGTCCATCAGATTCGGCATGTCTGTGTCAGAGAGGCGTCTCTTTTTACGGAAGGGCTCTTCATAGGACATGCTGTCTAAACTTCTTTTATGGAATGTGTCTGTGTCTATAAGAGCTGCCGCCGTACTGGTCATTGGATACATGGGCCGGTCCCCATGGAAACCTGGCACTGGGGACAGAACTGGTGGGGATTTCATGCCAGAACTCTGTTCAGGTTTCATGTTCAAAGGAGCTGGGGACCCTTGCTCTCTGCGTTTGTATGGGTTGGTTAGGGAGTTATGGCTTTTTTCAAAGTGTTTGACCAAGTCCCACTTCCATTTGTAGGTGGATCCGCAGACCATACAGACAAACGGTCGCTCTTCAGAGTGGGAGACTGCATGCTTCTGGAGTTCAGCCGGCCACTTTGCAACAAAGGAACACATGCTGCATTTCAGGTACTTGGGTTCACTAGGTCCCGAGGTAGAGGCTTCAGACACAGCAATAGAACCAATGGCATTGAGAGGCATTTTCAGGAGGTGATATGTTTGCTGCAATCCATGGGGGATCTTCTGGATAGCCTCCTTGTGCTCATGGATTTTTTCTGAGTGGTTTTCTCCAAAGTGTTTGTTCAAATCTTCTACATTATTGAAATGTTCTTGACATTCTGCACACTTGAAAGCCCGTTTGTTCAAATGTAAAGTCATATGAGAACTGTAGTCAACTAAAGTTTTAGCTACAAAGGAACATCTATTGCACTGAAGTATAGGACTTTCTTCCTTCTTGTTCCCACTGAGATCCAGACTGGAGGTTTGTTCAGACCAAGCTTGGTCATTGTTGAAGGAAGGAGACGATCTAGAGCCTTTCAGGTAAGGACTGTATTCATTTTCCTTTTTGACGGAAAAGTCTATAGGTTGTTCACGACTAGAATCCATCATCCTTGGAAAGAGTGCCTCAGATTTTCTTTTGCTTTGAGAGTGGTCATCTCCTGCTAGCGAGTCGGTAATGAATGGTCCAATGAAGCGGGGCATGACAACAGATGACATGTTGCTATTTTCAAGGAGTTCTGCTCCAGGTTGGTAGCGTTCCACCATACTGACCGGAGTTTCCGACCTTGATCTTTCTCCTCTCTGGGATGATGAGGGTGACATGCGGTCCATTCCCTTAGGAGTAGGGAATCTATAGGTATATTGCACATGATTCAGGCTATTGAGTTTGGCAAGTCCTGGTGGAGGAACACTGGAATCTGGAATGTCACCAAAATGTTTTTCTTTCCAATGTTTGTTCAGTGATTTTCTCCATTTGTAAACATTTCCACATTTGGAGCAAGCATATTTGATTCCAGTGTCATCCTGAACTTCGAAGTATTTCCCAGGGTCCACTTCCTGTCTGGTTTTGCGTTTTTTCTTTTCAACATGAGGTGTACCATCAGGCATGCTAACAATCTCTGGGGCTTCGCTCTGAGGTAGAGTTTCTTCTTCCTCCTCTTCCTCATCATCATCTTCATCATCATCGACAACATTGCGGACAAAATTTGGATTGTTTTCGTCCATTTTCATTGATTCATTAAAGCTTCCACTTCTGTCTTTGCTCTCATTCAAGCTACTTTCCAAGTCATAGCCACCTAGCAAACTGCTGTTTTCTTTGCCAGTGAAGTGAAGTTTTCGGTGGCGAGGTAACTTCTGTTTGTATTTTGTTGCATATTCACAAATGTCACACTCATAAATGATTATGTCTGGCTGGTGTTCATCTTTCTGATGATGAAGGAATGTTTTTGCACTTGTTGAGCTGAATTCACACTGGTTGCAGACGTAAGTGCGATTCTGAATATTTCCACTGCGTGTGGGTGTTTTACTGGACAGATGGTCATCTTCAGCGATGATCAGCTTCCCTTCTTCATCTTGTTCCTCATGCTCGCTGCCAAAGTTACTGGCATGCTCCATTTCTGCAGAGTCCATATTCTCTTTATCTATTTTCTCAAAGTCATCAAATGAGTTTCTTTTATTGTTGTCAACTAACTGATTTTCTTTGTTCATAGAGTCTACTGCCTCGTCTTCTGATGAAGAATTATTAACTTCACTGTTTACAAGTGTTAGTGTGTCTTCTGTGGGTTGGAATGTATTTGAGTCTGACTTTCTACCATTAACAAAGTTAAGCTTCTCGTCACTGTCATGAGATACACTTGATCGGGTCACAGTTTTTTTCACGAGTGAGCCCTGACTAGTACAATGGTTGCTGCTAGAACTTTTTCGCCTCTTACTTATGGAGTTAAGTATATCAGGATCTTTTTCCTGGGAATGTGCGTATTTTTGGTGGGTGAGAAAGTCCTTGGGGTCGGTACAGGTGAACTTGCACTGTTTACAGAATCGGTTCCTCCCACAAGCCTTTAGTTTTCTGTCATCAGTGGTGACCTTTTCGCCAGACTTACGGCCCTTGTCCAACATGATTCAAGAGGTCCTGTTGCGCTTGTGTAATCCTGAAAATAGACATGACAATTTTGAAGGACCATCTCCACTTATCGCTTTTGAAATCACTTTTGTACTTTCAAGTATTCATTAACCAGAGTAGAAAAACTGGTTGAATAATGATATCATTACCGTTTTTATTTTTTCTAAATCTCGTTCTATATCCTATAATAAAATTATCTAATTGCATCATCATGATTATTCACCAAAGTTTCAAGTGACCACATTATTGTTTACCCTACAATAAAATCTTATTATTCTATCTAAACAGATTTAAGTACAGTACAAGTACAGTATATTGTTTGATTAAAGCAACATTCATGTAATAGGAAAGTCATGTAATAATGCTTAGTACTTTCTCATTTTATTTAGAAATTGGTATTTTTATTGTTTTTAAAATTCAAATGTTGCAATTCTTTAATGTGGGCATTTTCAGGTAGGTTAGAATTCAACTGCTATACATACTAATATGGCATTATTTAAATTTAACTACTATCTCATGCATCTAAAAACTATTGGGAAATAAACTATTTTTTACTTTCATCTTTCTGGGCAATTCCAGGTAAGTTTAGTAATATCACTTAATTAAAGTGTTATTTATTAACATGCAAATGTATTCAGAGATGGATTAAGATTTGGCGGTTGACGACAGAGGGTCCCTGCTGTTTCCTATAGTTATCTGTTCATCTTTTTTTTGTAGCCAGTCCAACTTCCCCTACCTACATCCTGTCCCTCAGAAGACATTGTTCTTTGTTTCCAGATTACAAAAATTAACAGTTTACTAATTTGTCAACTTCCAACTGTAGAAAAACACGTACTTCTCAGAGAGGGAAAGCAATAAATCTTGTTTTTCTTTTCTCGTAATTGGAAATAAAAACAAAATAAAATAAAGAGCAAATGTTTTGTTTCAATCAATACCTCTGTTAATTAATGACAAATACAACTTGCAGGTGTGGTATATTGTAATTATCAGTCTACTAAAACTTGTGTCAACTTCTTTGAATTTTATACCTTCCTTACATATTTATACATATATTTGATAGCAATGGGAAAAAAAAGTTATTGCTTCCTGAACTATCCAAAAGAACTCCGTTTTTACAGTTGATATAACCTCAGAGATCACAGTAAATTTAATAAGTTAGTAGCATTGGATTCCATACAAACAAAACAACAGGTAAGTATTCCAAAAAGGAAGTTTTTGTCATAGAAACCCGATACCTACAGATAACTGCGTCGTAAATGGATAAAGGAAGAACCATCCAATCTTATCCCGTAGAAAAAAGTGAAAATGAAATAAAGACTTATTCTTCGGGGCTTTAGTCTTCTCGTTATGACATAATGGCATTTCTTTTTAAAATAAAAGATGAAAATAACTTTTAGAAAAAAGGAAAGTTAATGGATATATATGGTCTTAACATCTTTGAAGTACTTTTCAACATTCTAAAATGTGTCTTCCAGCTATGTGTAACAAGATATCATAAACATAGATTTCCTGGTAAAACGGAATACTCCCAGTATCAAGAAAGGGGAAAAAATGGCTTTTCCATTTAAGATGCCAGATACATATTAATTTTACCTTTGTTTTTAATTTAAAAAATTCTTATATCTTCCCATGATAATTATTTTTCTAAAGTTCTCTTAAATTATTCTGCTCTTTTAACAATCCTGACAAGCTCTAAAATCTTTAAAAAATAACAAAAAAACCACACACACAAAACAAAATAACAAAAAAAAACACCTACCATTTTGTTAAAAGCAATTATTCCCCCAAAGTAAGAAAAGAACAGTCCATCATTTGCACATGAATGCTTTCAATAAACTCAGTGTGGTAAAAAGGATGTGAATTGTTTTCAAGGTAGGCGAAGGACCTTCCAATCCGGTGACCCAACCAAATCCAACTGATCCTGCAGGGCCCTGTCACAGACGCCCGCAAACTGCCGTGTAACACTTGAGAGGGGTTGGATTATGTACGATGCTGAATCAACAACCTGTTGTCTGTGACACTGCAGTCGGCGAACACTACTATACGACGACAAGAGGAGGACGACTCACCGTTCCAAGTATCGGAACAGTCAACTCACACACCGCTATTAAACAGCACATCAGAGACTTATTATCTCCCAACGGTTTGATACTTTCATAGTATCATCGTATACAAAGTACATGTTTGCACTGGTGCCTGATTTTATCTACTTGAGATCTGAATTTCATCCCACAGTCTCTCTAATCTCTTTATAATGAAGTTCAAGGTATCAATATTTTATCAATCATTTCCACCTGTAGCAGGTATATAAAGGTACAGAAAACTGTCGTCATTATCAAATCTTAAATCCAACCGGTCCTAACAGTCCATTCCAAAAATACTGCCCAAGTAATCTGAATAAAACCATGCATGTCACAAGAGTTCTAATTTGAAGGATTGAAACTATTTTTCAAGATGGCAGAATCAAGGATGTTCAAAAATCTGCCAAGAGGATTTAAGGACTTGAAGAGAACCTCCTAAAAACCACTTGAATTCCACCTCTTTTTGAAAAATTCAAGTCGCAAACAATCAGATTTACAAGATATTCATTCACAATCTGAAACTGAATTGAAACAAGAAAAAAAAAAATCTCCAATTTCCTCTTTATTAACTCGGACAATTGCAAAATTTGCCATTAAGTACATGATTTCAAGCGCATCATAATCTTCATAAAAACAAGAAAAAAAAATGTATCCCAAATGTTCATCCTTGTCAACTTAGACAATTGCAAAATTTGCCATTAAGAATTTCATGTACAAATTTCAAGAGGATAATCTTACCATTGAGTGACATATCCTTATTTTGTCCAGTGTTATGCAAAAGTTCCTTTCACTGACTAACTAAAACTCTGCTGTTTAGCAGGAAGGATTAGAAGTCTGGTATACAAGGACCCGTTATCTGAAAGCCTACAGATCTAAAGAAAGCACATGCTTAGTACTTGTACTAAGTATGGAAGAAGAATTTACATTCTTCTATAACTGGTTGCAAAGGTTTCCTGTTAAGAGCATCAACTTTCATTGGATAGAAACTGCACCCATGGAAACATAAGTGTTTCCTTCTCGTCAACACCAAAAAATGTTCAGGACTAGCGGATCAGACTTGACAAAATTTCATACTGTAAATTTCAAGATACTTCTTTTTGGCATGTGTGATAAACACATTGTGAAATTTGAGAAGGTACTTGATTCAAAGAATTTATCTCTCTCTCCCTCTCTTTTTTATGCTAGTAGAACAATTATCCTGGGGTAACAAACTCCTTTTATAACATTATATATGCAGAAAGACTTTGAGCAGTTGAAGTATTTCAGTTCCAAATTATAACACAATGAAGTCTTGTGACAAAAAAGAGTTGGATAAGTTGCTAAATATAAAGGGGGGAAAGAGTCAGAAGTATTATGTATAGTGGTTGTAACATTTGTACCACAAAGAGATTAGATTCAGCTCAATGACATCTGAAAGCATGAGAGGGGGAATCCATTATATCAGTTAGATCCTGGACAATCAGCAATAGTCAATTCGTCATGACCAACTTACGACTCCAATGTACAATCATGTGACGCAATTAAGCAAGATCACTTATATTTCTTAATGCAGTATTACAATCAAGCAGGATCTAGAATCTGCCTGATCTATATGTTACAGTTAGTGATTAGAACTTCCAAAAAGAGCATAAAATCAAGGATGGCCATTAATGTTTATGTAGAAATCTGCAATTTCTATCAATTTAGCTTCCTGAACAAAATTTTACTTCTAAAGAATATTCTTCCGGACTTGAAATGTCATGTATTAAATTTTCAGATAAAGTAGCATTTTCACAATATTTCATGTGCATACAAATTCAGTTGTAGTGTTACTAAATCTGGCTACATAGGTGTGTCATATCATATATCCCTTTTTTGTCAGGCAGTGAGGCATTCATGTTGAACTGAAGGTTTAGAAATCTAAGACAGGTACTTCTCAAAAAGGTACTATTACACAGTGATGCCAAATGCATACATGAAATCTTGAACTTTTAACTCTAAAATCCTACTAAAGTGAAAATGCCACCACCTGAAATTATTAATCATAAAAACATTCTATATAAAGATGTAGAAATATTTTGAAATTCCAAAAACTTAAAATTAAAATCTAAAAATTAAATACTGACCATAATTAGAAATAATTAATGAAAATGTCCAGGATGTGTATTGATAACTTCCGAAAACAAGAACAGTGTTGTACGTTGATGACAAGTGAAGCTGAAACAGTCCCGTCTTTCTCTGACTGTCAACACACACAAACTGACTCCAGTGTGATTCTACTCAGGTGAGGCCCCAGAAATTGATTAGTTTAGTTCCTGTGTCATCACAAACAGCCAAAGCATTCACCCTCCAAACTAATGCCAAATTACATGATGTGCCTTGGAGCTAATTCTTAGAAGACTCAGGTGAAAGTTTCTCTGTGACCATCAAAGACTAATTGGTGCCTAACCTATTGGATTGATTGTACTGCCCCGGGCCATGGTTTCTGAGTGGATCAGTTAATGTTCTGATGCCGAAAAGTCGTATGTAACAGTCTCTCATGGTAGAAATACCTGAGCGTCAGAATATCCTGCATATCATTTACTCATCTTTAGGTAAACAAATACAGAGGTACTTTGCCTTTTGGGGAGGACTTCCCACCAGACACATAGTGGTCAACGAAAACATAAAAAAGGGAAGTCACTCTGGAAAACTTATCATTACACCTGACAGACTTTTAAAACCTGCCATCAAAAATTGGTCCGTGTTCTATTGTTGACAATTTATTTCCATTTGGATGACGGCCTGATACCAGCTTCACCTGGGTATTTAATTCGCACTATTAACACACAGATATGCTGCAATCAAAGAAATGGCTTCAATCAACAAAAAGAAGCAACATCAAAAATCCCTTAGAGATCTTTGAAGTTAGAATACAAATGCCACCCCTTGAACTTAAGAGAGGTGTAAGCAGACCCACCTCCACATCGAAGGAATTAATCATCTGCACCAGAGAAAGACCGTGTGGTCACCTGACAGTTGAAAAAGCACACGATTCCACAGCTGACAACAGATTTCTCCCCAAGGGCCAGCTTTTATCATGTTGGTCTCAAGTTTGGTCGACTCCTATGCTTTTGGCAGTTGACATTTTTTACCTATGTTTGATGTGTACACAGAGATGCAGTATTTTCCGTGCCAGCTCGCGCTCTGACAAGACAAGTCCATCACCCCCATCAGGATTCCACCAAGCACCATTTATAACCTCCCTCCACCATTGTCAACTTTTGACATTGTTTAGGAATTATAACAAGAGGCCCATGGGCCACATCGCTCACCTGAGGAACAATAGGTATGATAAAGTCAGCTTAATGGAGTCATAATACAATCTGGACAATGTACATTAATACATGTAGATCCTGTATAAATAAAATCCATTTTTCCCCCTTGGAACTCGGATAGCCCTGATTGCTGAAAATATTTACAAGAGCAGACTTGAATCACCGCTCCTGCACATATATAGGGACTCAACGTTATGCAGGCAGGGATGACCGCACACCTACGCAACTCAACAGGTACCAACGTTAATGCAAGCAGAGATAACGCAAGCAGGGATGACCTCACACTTGCGCCAACAGCTCAACCTAACGCAGGGAGTGCCGCACACTTGCACTAGAAAGGCCAGAACACCAGCAGGGATGACCATACACTAGTGCTCCGCCGCAACCACCACCAATACAAGCAGGTATGACCGCACACTTGTATCAATGCGATACAGGGCAGAAATGACCGCACATTCTGAATCGTTGGTTAGAAAAACACGAAGACTAGAAAGAGCAGGGATGTCAACACCCTCAATCTCTCCGTACCTGTTCAAGTTGAACCCCAAACAGTCACTCCTTGCAATGCAGTAGACACTGTCCCTATATATGTGCCAGCCTAAAATAATTCATAGTATCTAAAAATTGGAAATCAAAAATAAACAAACTAATCCAGCTTAACCCAAAACTACTTATGCAGAACAACTTATATACATTGAATATTTATTATTGTATAAAAATAATCATCACATTAATTGGTTAACAGTGGATGCATTAATTAAAATAATCAAGAATCAATAAATCAAGGGCAATAACCCAAAACAGTAATACAAAAAGATTCTAATGAAAAAATAGCTGCCTGCTTCAATTTTATAGTCATATCACATGTTGAGTATTGCAGTTCTCAAAAAGATCCTTTACAATTGTTTATGTATGGGATATTTAGCTACATCAAACTCTGAACCTTCTTGTGAGGCCGAAGAATTGTCCTGGAGCCAAAGTCTTAACAATTAAAAAGAATCATCTTGCTGATTAGTTTCTGAGAAGAAGATTTTTAAAGATTTACTCTTTATTCCTATGTAAAACTTTAACACCCCCCCCCCCCCCCCCCATGTGGCCTCACCCTACCCCCAAGAGTCATGATTTTCACAACTTTGAATCTACACTACCTGAGGATACTTCCCACAAGTTTCAGCTTTCCTGGCTGATTAGTTTCTGAGAAGAAGATTTTTAAAGATTTACTCTATATATTCCTATGTAAAATTTTAACACCCCCCCCCCCAATGTGGCCTCACCCTACCCCCAGGGATCATGATTTTCACAACTTTGAATCTACACTACCTGAGGATGCTTCCACACAAGTTTCAGCATTCCTGGCTGATTTGTTACTGAGAAGAAGATTTTAAAATATTTACTCTATATATTCCTATGTAAAACTTTGACCCCCCCCCCATTGTGGCCCCAACCTAACCCCAGGGGTTATGATTTTCACAACTTTGAATCTACACTACCTGAGGATGCTTCCACACAAGTTTCAGCTTTCCTGGCTGATTAGTTTCTGAGAAGAAGATTTTTAAAGATTTACTCTATATATTCCTATGTAAAACTTCGACCCCCCATTGTGGCCCCAACCTAACCCCAGGGGTTATGATTTTCACAACTTTGAATCTACACTACCTGAGGATGCTTCCACACAAGTTTCAGCATTCCTGACTGATTTGTTACTGAGAAGAAGATTTTTAAAGATTTACTCTATATATTCCTATGTAAAACTTCGACCCCCCATTGTGGCCCCAACCTAACCCCAGGGGTTATGATTTTCACAACTTTGAATCTACTCTACCTGAGGATGCTTCCACACAAGTTTCAGCTTTCCTGGCTGATTAGTTTCTGAGAAGAAGATTTTTAAAGATTTACTCTATATATTCCTATGTAAAACTTCGACCCCCCCATTGTGGCCCCACACTACCCTCAGGGGTTATGATTTTCACAACTTTGAATCTACACTACCTGAGGATACTTCCACACAAGTTTCAGCTTTCCTGGCTGATTAGTTTCTGAGAAGAAGATTTTTAAAGATTTACTCTATATATTCCTATGTAAAACTTCAACCCCCCATTGTGGCCCCAACCTAACACCAGGGGTTATGATTTTCACAACTTTGAATCTACACTACCTGAGGATGCTTCCACACAAGTTTCAGCTTTCCTGGCTGATTAGTTTCTGAGAAGAAGATTTTTAAAGATTTACTCTATATATTCCTATGTAAAACTTCGACCCCCCATTGTGGCCCCAACCTAACCCCAGGGGTTATGATTTTCACAACTTTGAATCTACACTACCTGAGGATGCTTCCACACAAGTTTCAGCATTCCTGACTGATTTGTTACTGAGAAGAAGATTTTTAAAGATTTACTCTATATATTCCTATGTAAAACTTCGACCCCCCATTGTGGCCCCAACCTAACCCCAGGGGTTATGATTTTCACAACTTTGAATCTACACTACCTGAGGATGCTTCCACACAAGTTTCAGCTTTCCTGGCTTTCTGGTTCTTGAGAAGAAGATTTTTGAAAATTTCTCGAAATTTTTCATTAATTTCTAATTATCTCCCCTTGAAAACGGGTGTGGCACTTAATTTTCACAACTTTGAATCCCCTTTGCTTAAGGATGATTTGTGCCAAGTTTGGTTGAAATTGGCCAAGTAGTTCTTGAGAAGATGTTGAAAATGTGAAAAGTTTACGGACAGACGGACGGACGGACAGACGGACGGACGGACAGACGGACAGACGGACGACAGACAAAATGTGATCAGAATAGCTCACTTGAGCTTTCAGCTCAGGTGAGCTAAAAAAGACTAGGGTTACTCTTAAAGTCATATGTTAACTTCTGTCTTGAAGAAATTTATCATCTCGTGTTACCATAAATCCCCATGAATTGGCGTAAACAGAGGAACAAACAAAACCTAATTATAGGGACTGCATTTTGTTTCAGTGATTGATCTTCATGTCATAACAATGGAAAAGTAATGTTAAGCCCATGAATCTTCATATATAAGCCAAAATAAAATATATATTCATAGAAAATTCTAGTACTGTTGCTTTTCAAATGTACCAGTTTCACACAAATTATGAATTTGAATATCATTCTGTATGCCATATTGTTAAAATTTCCTGTACAAGAGAGGAAAAAGGGTCAAATCTCAAGTTTAGTTCCAACATATATTAGGATTAATTTCAGATCTCAATATCAGCACACAAAAAATTAATCCCAAATCAAAAACATATATAAATCAACATTAATACATACCAAAATACAAACATACATACCAAAATACAAAGGCAAGGAAGAAATGGACATAAGAATTTAGATGCCAACCATTCTGTGAATTTTGTCCCGCTTATTTCAAAAATACGGATAAAATACTTCCTCATAGGGAAACTTCATTCCTTGTTGTTAAGCTGAATGCATGAAGGTTGCTCTCTTAGCACAGGAAATAATAAAAGTACCTGTTTTAGACTTTGGTTTTCTTATTTTTCGAGGGCTTTTACGTTTTTACGATCATGCCATGTGTCATTTTTTGTGTTTTATTGTGGTAGACCACAATTGACAGAGAATGGGATTGTCTGGCTCAGTCTATGGAATGGCACACTCACTCCTTGTTCACCTTCCAAAATATTTTGAAATTCTTCAAGTGATGCACATCAATTTCTCTGTTACCTGAAGCACAGGTATATTTAGCACTGAACTTGATTTCAACGCATTATTTTATATGAATTTAACACCCCTCCCCCTCAACAAATTGCCGTTATGATGGATGCTAATTTCTGAAAATAAGCCATGGTGGCTTTTTAATTTTTTTAATATGTATAACACTATCAACATCTGATATATGAATGTAATCTGTGGCCAATATTAAACTGTAGATTTTACATACAGCCTTAAATGGCTACTGGGTGAATCGGAGAAGATAAAAGATAAAATTAAATTCATGCTGACCCCCTATATAGCTTCCTCCTCCCCCAATATGAAATCAAGTTATGAACCAAGAAAGTCATCTCCTGAAATAGATCTGATGAATGAGAACCACCTATTTATTGATCTACCATTTTAAAAAGTCGCAATCAGTGTCTCATTGCCCAAATATGACTGCTTGTAATATGTCATTCCAATATCGCAGGATTCTCCTCTGAAATTCATCATTTGCCGTTTGTCCGATCATATCCTTCTTCACATCTATCATTCACCTGTATGACGGATGATTGACACAGGTTCTTAACCCATCCGTAGGGTTTGCACTTCATTTGCTGGATTCTAATGATGTCAAATTTGGCAGTGATGTTGTAATTGGAGTAGTTCTTATCACTCACTGGACAAAATTTTTCCGAGTCTTTTCAACACCTTAAAAATGGGACAATGAGAATTTACGCGCTTTCGAGCTTCTGGAACTGTTTAATTTCTTCCTGGTTATTTGAATGATTATCAGAAGGAATTAAGTCAATTTCCTCGGTCTTTTGGTGTCTTGAGCTCAAAACTTGAACCCATTTCA